>NC_036845.1:237442-273881 GCF_002910315.2 Salvelinus sp. IW2-2015
TGACTTTCATCTTGAACTTACATTTTCTAATAACTGCGCCAACAGTTGTTGCCTTCTCACCAGCTGCTTGCCTATTGTCCTGTAGCCCATCCCAGCCTTGTGCAGGTCTACAATTTTGCCCTGATGTCCTTACACAGCTCTCTGGTTTGGCCATTGTGGGAGAGGTTGGAGTCTGTTTGATTGAGTGTGTGGACAGGTGTCTTTTATACAGGTAACGAGTTCAAACAGGTGCAGTTAGTACAGTAATGAGTGGAGAACAGGAGGGCTTCTTAAAGAAAAACTAACAGGTCTGTGAGAGCCGGAATTCTTACTGGTTGGTAGGTGATCAAATACTTATGTCATGCAATAAATGCAAATTAATTACTTAAAATAATACAATGTGATTTTCTGGATTGTTGTTTTAGATTCCGTCTCTCACAGTTGAAGTGTACCTATGATAAAAATTACAGACCTCTACATGCTTTGTAAGTAGGGAAAACCTGCAAAATCGGCAGTGTATCAATACTTGTTCTCCCCACTGTGTCTAGGAGATATAAGAAAGCTCAGGAAATAAACATTTTTTGGCACAAAACTACTTCCATACTTCCATTCATTTTTTGACCCGTTACAGGGTTACGTCAGATGAGCCCCATGACAGTCGGACATCGAAGTTGTGAGGAGACTGATTTTCGGATGTATGCTGATCTGACAAACAGCATTGTAGCTCTGCCACTTTCCACTGCAGATGGCTGCTCAAGGTGGATGCAGTGGATTGAGACACAGCCCATACAGTATCTCTATCTTAAACAGACAGATTTTGATGGGGATTTTGCATGGACTCACTCTGTGTGCCACAAGTGTTTAACATGATTACCCACATAATGATTACCCCATCTAAGTACCCCACACATACAATTATTTGTAAGGCCCTCAGTCCAGCAGTGAATTTCAAGCACAGATTCACCACAAAGACAAGGAGGTTTTCCAGTGCCCGCAAAAAAGGACACCTTTTGGTAGGACACCTTTGAGCATGGTGAAGTTATTAATTACATTTTTGGATGTATCAATACACCCAGTCATACAAAGATACAGGCTCCTCAGTGGCTGTAGAGGAAGGAAACCGCTCAGGAATTCACCAATGAAGCTAATTGTGATTTTTAAAACAGAGTTTATTGGCTGTGATAGGAAAAACTGAGGATGGATCAACAACATTGTAGTTATTCCACAATACTAGCCTCAAGGACAGAGTGAAAAGAAGGAAGTCTGTACAGAATAAAAAATATTCCAAAACAGGAATCCTGTTTGCAATAGGCACTTTAGCAATACTGCAAATAATGAGGCAAAGAAATTACATTTTTCTCTGAATACAAAGCTTTATATTTGGGCAAATCCAACACAACACATCACCACACATCGCCACTCTTCATATTTTCAAGCATGTTGGTGGCTGCATCATGTTATGGGTGTGCTTGTCATCGGCAAGAACTAGGGAGTTTTTATGATAAAAATGTATGGAATAGAGCTAAGCACAGGCAAAACCCTAGAGGAAACCTGGTTCAGTCTGCTTTCCAACAGACACTGGGAGACAAATTCACCTTTCAGCAGGACAATAACCTAAAACACAAGGCCAAATATACACTGGAGTTGCTTACCAAGACGCCATTGAATGTTCCTGAGTGGCCTGGTTACAGTTTTGACTTGAATCGTCTTGAAAATCTATGGCAAGACATGAAAATGGCTGTCGAGCAATGATCAACAAACAAGTTAAAGAGCTTTAAGAATGTTTTAAAGAATATTGGGCAAATATTGTACAATCAGATGTGCAAAGCTGTGTGCTCACAGCTGTAATCGCTGCCGAAGGGGATTCTAACATGTATTGGCAGGGGATTGAATACGTACAGTATCTAATCAAGATATATTAGTGTTTTATTTTTCCATTATTTTTTTTTTATTTTTTTTTCCTCTTTGAATTACAGAGTATTTTGTGTAGATCGTTGCAAAAAAGTACAATTTAACCTATTTGAATCCCACTTGTATCACAACAAAATTTGGAAAAAGTCAAGGGGTGTGAATACTTTCTGAAGAGACTGTATGTTTTGTGTTGAGTGGCATGTGAGAGGAATTCTGCCAGGTATTCTCTTAGCAGTGATCAGTCAGGAATTACATTTTGTTCTCACTTATTAATCACAAAAATGATTAGTCACACTTTAAACAAAGTGCATATTATGAAGGAATCATTGTATGCCTTATGTAGCCCTTAATAAGGCCTAGCTAGATAAGGCCCACAATGCTTCAAATACCGGTCCTCATCTTCCTCATCTCCCCTCTTTTTTTCTCCTCAGGCCGATGCGGAGAAAAAGAAGACTGACGCATCGGCGGCCCTTCAGAAAGTTAAAGGTACGATGGCTATTTTACTGCAGTGATGGGACACCGTCAGCTCAGTCATGAATTGCTTCCTTTTAGGTGGTTGTAGAATTTATCGTCTCTTTTCTGGATTTTGATCATTAGAGGGTATCAGCCTAATTCTGCTCTGCATGCATTATTTGTGTGTTATTTGTGTTTTACATTTTACACAGGGTATATTTTTGCAGAATTCTGCATGCAGAGTCTCAATTTGGTGTTTGTCCCATTTTGTGAATTCTTGGTTGTTGAGCAGACCCCAGACCTCACAATCTTTCTCTCTCTCAATACATTTTTCCTGCCCTCCCCATTTCCCGCCATGTCTTTCTCTCCTCCTTCCCACCTCTCAATACCCTTTCCTCCTTATCCACCCATTTCCTTCTGTCTTTTTTCCTACCCTCCTGCTTTCCACCCCTCTCTCATTATCCCTCGCTCCCCCTCTAGATGAWCAAGAAGCACAGAAGAAGAAAGCTCAGGAGGAGATCCAGGCGTTGAAACAGCAGATTCTGGAGCGGGACAAGGCACTGTGTGCGTTTGTGGACCAGACCAATGAGGAAGGACGGTAAGAGCAGATACACACCCAGACATTCAGGCACACTCACACACACCCAGTAACACAGTCTTGTGGTCACCATTATGAAAGACTTCTATGGTCACGGTGTACTGTGTGTCATGTAGTTCTGTGGTTACTGGGTGCTCACATGCTATTGATAACTAATGGTTGTTGTTGTTTTCTTTGTTGTTTTGCAGGAAGCTGTGTGGAATCACAGAGGCCCCAAAATGAAGACTTGGACTACACTATCAGCCTCCATCCCTCCCTCATYCTTGCCGTGATGCACACACACCCATACACATCATCGTTGTGCAGCTCATAACATTCACCACCTACAACCACCTTCACTTCACTGTACCTCTCAATACTCAGGAAAATAAAAAACAAGAAGGGTTTGGAAAAKCCAGTCTGAATGTCATGTCTTCATTACATACAGTACACTGTTAGTTTATGTATGCAGGTAAGGAAGGGAGACATTACATTATTTAATTAGTGAGTTTCATCCTATGGTACAGTACATTAATGTAGGAATGACTGAAAGAGGTTAGGGCTAATTCCCTCAGAGATGGAGCAAGGTGTCTCTGAGGTGACTTCTGAATGTTGCAAAGGTTCTAGAGAAGAGTTCTAGAGAAGAGTTCCTAGAGAAGAGTTCTAGAAGAAGTCAGTTCTAGAGAAGTGTGCAGGTGCATGCCCATCTGGTTCAATTGTCTATTAAATATGTATTATGCTAGATGTATGATTGACCTTTATAGTGCATAGATCTATGATTGACCTTTATAGTGCATAGATCTATGATTGACCTTTATAGTGCATAGATCTATGATTGACCTTTATAGTGCATAGATCTATGTTGACCTTTATAGTGCATAGATGTATGATTGACCTTTTTGCATTTGGGTGTGGTGTGCATTAATCAGAGTATATTTTTTTTAAAGATGAATAAAGTGAATATTCAATTACCAGTAATTAACACAATGATTAGCATATTTATATGTTTCCCTTTCTATAATACACATGATTTCCAATGTTCTATTTGTGACACACTTTTGTATGGGTTGATGGTCACTAGACCTGAGCTACTGAAGGTACAAGGACCGAGAAACAACTGATTATTATTGTATTGATGACAACACTGTGTGATTCTGTAGCAGCCGGCAAGTCACTGTCTTTGTATTGACTCCAAGCCTCTCTGGTTGATGTTTTAAAGAACATTTGGTACTGTCTGATTAGAATATGAAGGTTCTGTCTCCAAGAGCCCCGTTGGACATTTTCTATGCTTCTGTTTCTGGAGGTGTCTCCCTGAATGATTGTATTAAACAGAATTGATCTGATTGATATTATCAACGACTGCTCTCCTTGTTGTTTATCTGGAAATTCCAGGTACAGTGGGTGCTGGAACATCAAACATTCTCAGTCTGTGTTAGTCTCCAACCCTGCATTACCAAGTGTCCCAGATATGGCTAGAGGATTGGACCTGTCATTGTGAGCTACAATACAGTATCTTAAATGTAGTGAGCACATATGTTACATAATTACCCCTCAAAGACTGAAGCAAATGACCAGTAGAAGTTCTACTGAATGGACAAATGCCCACTGTGTATCGGTTTACTTTTTTGGTCTTGCTTGCTGTTGACAAGAAGACCTGTTTGTTAACCAATTATGTGTTTTGTTTATGTACAGTGCTACCTCCCTGACTGTCACACAAATTCTGTTTTGTTAAGGTGACATGAGTCATGTGACATGGCCCAGTAATTTGTTACTGGAATGTAAATTGCTTAAAAGTGTACTTTTACAGAATCATTTTATCCACTCTGCTTCTGTACAGATCAGACCTTTTTTTATTTATGTAAATACAACGGTGTAAAACTGTAATCCTAAAGATAAAACACATGTTAAATTGTAAACAAGGTGCTTGTAGATGGCTGTGAGTAAATGTTTTCACATAAATACTTCAAGTATTCTATAGTTGTTCACACATCCTAGCTCCTAGATGGCTTTCAGCGTAAACTTCAGATGGTCGTTGGTGTTGTTATGGGTCTAGTGGAGACTAGAGTCTAGACTCTCTGTTTGTAGATGGTCTTGCCCAGTCTGTTGAGCTCTATGATGTACTGCTGTCTCTCATGCTCCAGGAGGGCCTGCAGTGCTGCTCTACGGACCTGCACACACACAGAAAGCAGACATCATGGAGAGCATGTACTGTAGATACAGGGGAAGCCGTAGTTGAAGTTCTGGTACAAATATGGACAATGCAAGCAATTCATAAGTTTGATAAGTTGGTGTGTCCTATATGGAAAACCTGACAATGTGTGGCCTACGTTTACCCCTACCTGGTGTTACATGTGTAATTGCTCTGACAGTGTAGGTGTGTAAGGACACTGCAATACAAATTAACAAGAATAAGCCCATTAATTTTCCTCAGTCAGAGGAAGAGGTTAGAGATATGATGCTACGAACCTTCATGAAAGAGCTGATAATAGGTTATTTAATGATGTCCCTTAAGAGAACAAGGTCTCTAAAACGGTATGGAGACAGGGATTAGCTTCATGGCAACAACACTAGCTGGATCCTATCCACATGAATTTATACTTCAGTTTCCTGATTTTGCCTTCAAAATAAAAGTCTGCAGTAAAATGCTGTGTCTGGTAAAATGCTGTGTCTGCCAAAATAATATTTTTTTTTCAGCTTTGCATAGTGCATAATGTTAAAATTAGGAGAAATATAATAACTACATGGGGTAAAAATCGAAACTAAAGAGAATTAGTACTTTATATAAATCAAATCAAACATGCGCCAAATCAACAGGGTTAGTAGCCCTTAGTGAAATGCACCATAATTTGCAAATAAATTCATAAAAAAATCCTACAATGTGATTTTCTGGATTTTTTTTCTCAATTTGTCTGTCATAGTTGAAGTGTATATGATGAAAATTACAGGCCTCTCTCATCTTTTAAGTGGGAGAACTTGCACAATTGGTGGCTGACTAAATACTTTTTGCCCCACTGTATGTTGATTGTATGATTCTTGCTTATTTACTGGTGCTATTGTTTAAGGATGCAATTTGAAATGTAATGTTTAAGAAAAAAGTACTGTATGTTTGTATTGACAGACAAACTGCACACAGGAAAGCGATTGATTGTGTGTCCATAAAACCAGGGCCCAGTCTACTCACTAGAGTTCCTAGAATACAAATCAGATGAGTTAGAACAAAAAGCTAGGTCATAGGAGTGTTGCTGTACTTTTACTGTGGTCAAACATCTTAAAATGGGGTGCCTGAGACACTATACGATTTTTTGTGCAGATGTAAAAATGGGGTGGGAGTACTCAGGGTCTGTAGAATGTAATGGTGTCATTTCATGGGACTCTGAATAATAGAGTGTTGCTGGCCTTTTACTCCACCCGTTCCATTGGCCAAGATGCAAATCACTGTATAAGGAATACATGTTGGCTTATAGAGCAAGAACTATTCTAGGTGTCGCAGTAGAAGCATTGTAGGGAATACTCAGTAGGGTCTGTAGAATGTATATATGGTGTCATTTCATTGGGCTCTGAATAATACAGAGTGTTCTTCCTGTACAGTGCTATATTTGTACCTGATAGTGTCCAGGCACCCCATTTTAAGCTGTTTGACAACAGTGGAAATTAAATCAAATTAAATGTACACGTGTTAAGCAGATGTTATTGTTGGTGTAGCGAAATGCTTGTTGTTCTAGCTCTAACAGTGCAGTAATATCTAAGAGTAATATCTAACAATTTCACAGCAATACACACAATCTAGTAAAGGAAAGGAATTAAGAATATATAAATATTTGGGCGAGCAATGTCAGAGCGGCATAGACTAAGATACAGTAGAATACAGTATATACATATGAGATGAGTAATGCAAAATATGTAAACATTAATTAACGTGACTAGTGTTCCATTATTAAAGTGGCCTCTAATGTGCTACTGATGGCTATTTAACAGTATCTAACAGTTTGATGGCCTTGAGATAGAAGCTGTTTTTCAGTCTCTCAGTCTCAGCTTTGATGCACCTGTACTGACCTCGCCTTCTGGATGATAGCGGGGTGAACAGGCAGTGGCTCGGGTGGTTGTTGTCCTTGTCCTTTTTGCCCTTCCTGTGACATCGGGTGCTGTAGGTGTCCTGGAGGGCAGGTAGTTTGCCCCCGGTGATGCGTTGGGCAGACCGCACCACCCTCTGGAGAGCCCTGCGGTTTGTGTGCAGTGCAGTTGCCGTACCAGACAGTGATACAGCCTGACAGGATGCTCTCAATTGTGCATCTGTAAAGGTTTGTGAGGGTTTTAGGTACCAAGCCAAATTTCTTCAGCCTCCTGAGGTTGAAGAGGTGCTGTTGCGCCTTCTTCACCACACTGTCTGTGTAGGTGGACCATTTCAGTTTGTCAGTGATGTGTACGCAAGGAACTTGAAGCTTTCCACCTTCTCCACTGTGGTCACATCGATGTGGATAGGGGGGTGCTCCCTCTGCTGTTTCCTGAAATCCACGATCAGCTCCTTTGTTTTGTTGACGTTGGGTGAGAGATTATTTTCCTGTCACCACACTCCCAGGGTCATCACCTCCTCCCTGTAGGCTGTCTCTTCATTGTTGGTAATCAGGCCTACTACTGTTGTGTCATCTGCAGACTTGATGATTGAGTTGGAGGCATGCATGGTCACGCAGTCATGGGTGAACAGGGAGTACAGGAGGGGGCTGAGCATGCATCCTTGTGAAGTGGAGCGGAGGTGAAGTGAAGTGGAGGTGTTTTTTCCTACAGTACCTTCACCACCTGGGGGCGGCCCGTCAGGAAGTCCAGGACCCAGTTGCACAGGGTGGGGTTCAGACCCAGGGCCTCAAGCTTAATGATGAGCTTGGAGGGTACTATGGTGTTGAATGCTGAGCTATCTTGATCTGTATTATTCAGAGCCCTATGGAATTACACCATATATACATTCTACAGACCCTACTGAGTATTCCCTACAACACTTCTACTGCGGCACCTAGAATAGTATTTGCTCTATAAGTCAATATGTATTCCATACACATTGATTTGCATCGGGGGCATTTAGGCTTTTCTGCTATTACTTGCAGACATTTATATTGAACATTCTGAAATTCTGTGACCCGAAAGTACTTTTTTAGTGTTGCTGAGGAGAGAGGGCCCTGTTTCAGCACCCCTCCACTCCCTCACCATCGTCAGAGCAGCCTTTCCCAGCTCAGTCTCTCTCTGCTGGGTCAGCTCTCTCAACTTCAGGGTCTTCATGGAACCAGCCTGGGTGGAGACCTCAAACTCAGCCTTTTGCATCACACCACAGATACTGAGAGAGAGAGAGAGAGAGAGAGAAAGAGAGAGAAAGAAAGAGAGAGAGGGGGGGGGGGTCCTTTCACTACAGTTCTTTCACTACATTGAGAAGTGAAAGGACTGTAACTTCAAGATATTTCAGGGAAAACGTATCAAACGTTGCAGTTACAATTAGCCCAACAGTACAGAACTGTATAGTTTACACACCTGTCCAGCTCTGCAATGCGGTTAGTCATCTCGCCATCTTTCTTTAAAAGAGTGAAAATGCAGACTATAACACATTTCCAGCCACTTAGCTATAGGTATCTGACCACTTTTTTGTCTGTGTGTTGCTAGTATTGACACGCTTACCTTGATTCTGTCTCTCGCCCTCTGCACACGTTTGTTTTTGGAACGTCGTTCCTCACAACCAAACATCCTGCTGGCAGTTTATTTGAAGTAAATAGTCACAAAGTATCTTGCTTTAACAAAAACTGCACAATAAACGAATAAATGGTCAAAAAAATGTCAGCGTCTCAATAGATGAATTAGAGTCTGTCTACGTTGGCATGGTAACTAACCTATGTAGCCGGAAATATCATTCCTTCGCTGCCAATTACAGTGAACGATACAGATCACATGACCAGGATGACGCGTGTTGCCCGTCGTCGTTCCTTGTGCAGGAAGTGGTAACATGACCAGTATGACGCGTGTTGCCCGTCGTCGTTCCTTGTGCAGGAAGTGGTAACATGGGGCGATGAGATACACATGAAAGTCATTCTACCGGCAAAACCAGAGGCGAGACAAAATTGACAAAAGCTCCGTATTTATCCTCCTGTTGTTAGTTTGTTACAGTAGAAAGTTATAGTGCGATGTTAGGTTTGATTCTGAATGTGTATTGCTATCATACAACAGCCACTAACTAGTCAGTAAAGCTAAAGGGCTAGCTAGTAGTAACCGTAACTTTACAGTAGGTAGCTAGTTTACATTAGCTAATTTACTTGTAGTTACATCAGAATAGGGCTTGGCAATCTTACCCCAACATTGTCATCATGATACGAACAGGAGTGCAGCAGATGGCCAGGGGACTGTGCCAAATAATGGGACGTGAAATCTCAAAGGGAAATTTCAACACCAACATCAGACAACAAATGACTCCAAGAGGGACTTTCCAGCTTCCCTGGTCCTCTATCAACAGTGTCCGAACCATGGCGGTAGGTCCAGAAACACACACACAGTCACACACATTTAGCTAGCTACAAACAGCCATYACATTAGTGTAYCCTACTGTCAAGGGCAATGTGAGTGAGAACATGTGAGTCATGATTCYTCTTACCTAAACATTTGTCATGGTTCCCTTTTCCCTAACGTTACTGCCGATAGAAACAGTATTTTTTCCCCACAATGTGCATTGTGAACTGTGCTGTAAWGWATTTCYTTCTGGATGTTTCTGCCYTGTCATGCTGTTKTGTTGTCATACAGTGGGACCCCKTGTACTCYGTCAGATAATACTGTAARAAAGTATGGATGAGYGTGTAATAGTAGTGWTTGTCCACTAGGTGCTGCCCTGGCCTTTCTCTTTCCAGCCACGGGACTTCAGCCTGCCCAACTRGTCCTGGGGCTCCGACATGAGGCGTCTGTATGAGCACTATAACAGCCAGTGTGAGGTAGAGACAGATGACGGAGAGAAGAAGTGGGGGGTCTGGAGAAGACTGCCCAGCTATAACCGCTCCCTCAAGTACGCCACAGGTACAGGAAGGGTTTCTTTCACATGGATGGAGTGTGTGTGTGTGTACGAAAATGCATGCACTCACTACTTACTGTAAGTCGCTCTGGACAAGATAAATTACTAAAATGTGGCGTAAAAAAAAGTGTTTGTATAACCCTGTCTCTCTCATATCCTGGGCATAGTGTCTGAGTAAGATGTTGTGTGTATGTGTGTAACTCTGTGTGTCTCTTCTTCCAAGGTGGGGTGTATTTGAGTAAGATCATTCAGTCGAAGGCGCGTCTGTTCACACGGAACATCAGGGAGTACGGGGGGACGTTCGAGTACGTCGTGTTTGTCAACAAGCAGGAGCAGAAGTGTGTGTGTGTGTTCCAGGCTGGCCACCTACTGGAGGGAGTGTCACCCACCCTCACGTGTTGGTTGTGTTTTAGACGTGTGTCATTAGACTTTCAGTCATTCTGAAGTGTTCTCTCAGTCTTAGTATGTTTCTCTCTTTTCCCTCATCCTTCTCTCTCTCTCTCTCTCTCTCACTCTCCTTCTCCCTCTCTTTCTCTCTCACTCTCTTTCTCTCTCCTCCCTCTCTCTCTCTCCTTCTCCCTCGCTCTCTCTCCTTCTTCTCTCAGGGCTGTTTCTGTCAATCACAATGGGACACCTATTAGGAGGATGATGGATAGGCCAACTCATCGACCAACCAGACGCTACAAACACACATCAGAAACAGCACTGACTTCCTAGGGGGTGTGTTTGTCTGCACACAAATGTTTGGGTGTATATCAGTACCTGAGTGTGGGAGTGTGTATCCTTGAGTGTGTGCACGCATGCATGTGTGTGTGTGTGGTTCTGACTGTCAGATCCAGTAATCTTCTTAACTCTAGCAGTTTGCCTGAGACACCTGATGCCTTGCGCTCCACTGACATAGCATACAGATACTGTATATCATAGACACAACCGGTTGTGGATATTMTACCTCTCTTTCTCCACTGTTACACACTCCTGGACAACCAGCTCCAGTCAGAGTGAAGGACATAACCTCTGGTATATTATATTTAGGTCGAGGCTGTGGATACAACTTTTCTGAACCCTTCTTCCCGACAGCTAAAGGTCCCGACACTTCTGCATGTGCAGGATTCTCTACTTTACGCACCTCCCTTCACATTTCTCAGTCAATTGTGAATGATAATCTTCATGTTTTACCAGTGAAACGTCCATGCAGCATCTGCATACCTGTGTCTAGTTTCAATCATAGCACATATTTTGCCTAGTGGCACGTGCTGTTGAGTTTTGGCCACATGAGAGAAAAATGTGCCCATTTGCACAATCATTCTAAAATCTCATAGGAAATGAGGTGGTGTTTTTGTCTTACAGTAATTTTATACTACACTATTATATTGGGTTCTGTTATGTAGAATACCATCATTGTGTGATCTGGCAGACATTGATTCAGCTTTGATCTAACTTTATGAAACGCGCACCATTCACCAGAGTAGCTTGTTCTGTAGTAGAACAGAGACTGTGTGTAAAGAAGCTTCGGGACCTTTAGCTGTCGGAATGAGGGSTCTAGAAAAGTTGGATCCACAGCCACTCTGATATATTTAATAGATAGTTTATTTTTTGTATTTTATTTYTATAATTKMMAATAATTTATTYGGCCTTTTACAGTTTGAGYTTTMAYTCATTGCTGATATGTTATTTTGTGACCAGTATGACCTCTTGAATAAAGCCTTACCTCTTGGGTACTGTAGARMGTTTTTCTATGGTATCTGGCTCAATGTGGGATACCTTTTCCATTCTCACTGGTCCATGTGTTATAAACAACCTTCAGACAGACTGATGTCATACAGACCCTTTTTTTTTTTTTTTCATCTGTCGACCTCTCTCTACGAATCTACATCTCCCTCTCACCTCTTCTTCCTTCTTTCCACTCTTCTTTCCTTCCTCTCTGTCACTGTCTGTCTCCCTCTCACTCTTTATTTGTCAGTCTATCTTGTCTCTGACCCCTCCCTCTTTGTGAATGATCCCCTTCCAGTAAGAAATGAATGACAGTCAGCATTACCGTAAAAACTGACACATTGTCCACATCACAGAGTTCAGAGGATTCTGTCAGCATAAACCCAGCAGACCACATAGCCTTAACCAGCACTCTCACTACTGAGACTGGCTCTGAGGACAAAACATAGTCATACTGGTCCCAATCTGCCCTTTCAAAATGCTACTTTTATTAGACTCTTAGGGTATCGTTGTCACGACTTTAACCGAGGCAGGCTCTCCTTCCCGTTCGGGTGGCGCTCGGCGGTCGTCGTCACCGGCCTACTAGCTGCTACTGACTCTTTTTCCTCCCTCCTTTGTGTTTATGGTTATCACCTGGTTTGAGGGAATTAGCAATCAGGGTGGCTTTATTAGTCAGCCAGCCTGTCTGCTTCTTTGTGCGGGATTGTTCGTCTGTTTCTTTGGATTTCGGGAGTGGTTCGTGTGTGTGTACTGGTTTTGTCTTCATGTTGGAAGACAGGTGTTTATTTGACACCCAGTAGTCCGGTTTGGACATTGTTTGTGTACGAGTTGGGAATTAAACTCAACTATTGAAGCTCTGCTGTTCCTGCGTCTGATTCCACAAACACCCCGACACCTAGAGGGTTACAATCGTAGGCACCCATTTACACACATAGTAGGCATGGTACGAACTCATAATAGTAGGAATGGTAACGAACTCATAATAGTAGGCATGGTAACGAACTCATAATACTAGGGCATGGTAACGAACTGATACTAGTAGGCATGGTACGAACTGATACTAGTAGGCATGGTAACTAACTGATACAATAGGCATGGTAATAACTGATACTAGTAGGCATGGTAACTAACTGATAGTAGCAGTCATGGTAACTAACTGATAGTAGCTGTCATGGTAATGAACTGATAGTAGCAGTCATGGTAATGAACTGATACTAGTAGGCATGGTAACTAACTGATACTAGTAAGCAATGGTACTACTGATACTAGTAGGCATGGTAACTAACTGATACTAGTAGGCATGGTAACTAACTGATACGAGTAGGCATGGTAACTAACTGATACTAGTAGGCATGGTAACTAACTGATACTAGTAGGCATGGTAACTAACTGATCTAGTAGGCATGGTAATGAACTGATACTAGTAGGCATGGTAACTAACTGATACTAGTAGGCATGTACGACTGATACTAGTAGGCATGGTAACTAACTGATACTAGTAGGCATGGTAACTAACTGATACTACTAGGCATGGTAACTAACTGATCGAGTAGGCATGGTAACTAACTGATACTAGTAAGGCATGGTAACTAACTGATACTAGTAGGCATGGTAACTAACTGATACTAGTAGGCTGGTAACTAACTGATACTAGTAGGCATGGTAACTAACTGATACTAGTAGGCATGGTAACTAACTGATACTAGTAGGCATGGTAACTAACTGATATCTAGGCATGGTAACTAACTCTGATACTAGTAGGCATGGTAACTAACTGATAATATAGGCATGGTAACTAACTGTAATACTAGGCATGGTAACTGATAATACTAGGCATGGTACTACTGATACTGTAAGCATGGTAACTAACTGATACTAGTAGGCATGGTAACTAACTGATAATACTAGGCATGGTAACTAACTGATAATACTAGGCATGGTAACTAACTGATACTAGTAAGCATGGTAACTAATGATAAAGCTGGCATGGTACTACTGATATACTAGGCATGGTAACTAACTGGATACTAGTTAGCATGGTAACTAACTGATAATACTAGGCATGGTAAACTGATACTAGTAGGCCATGGTAACAACTGATAATACGTAGGCATGGTAATAACTGATACTAGTAAGCATGGTAACTATCTGATACTAGTAGGCATGGTAACTAACTGATACTAGTGGCATGGTAACTAACTGATACTAGTAAGCATGGTAATACTGATATACTAGGCATGATAACTAACTGATAGTAGTAGGCATGGTAACTAGCTGATACTAGTAGCATGGTAACTAACTGATATACTAGGCATGGTAACTAACTGATATAGTAGCATGGTAACTAACTGATACTAGTAGACATGGTAACTAACTGATACTAGTAAGCATGGTAACTAACTGATAATACTAGGCATGGTAACTAACTGATACTAGTAGGCATGGTAACTAGCTGATACTAGTAGGCATGGTAATAACTGATAATCTAGGCATGGTAACTAACTGATCTAGTAAGCATGGTAACTAACTGATAATACTAGGCATGGTAACTAACTGATACTAGTAGGCATGGTAACTAACTGATAATACTAGGCATGGTAACTAACTGATAGTAGTAGACATGGTAATGAACTGATACTAGTAGGCATGGTAACTACTGATAGTAGTAGGCATGGTAACTAGCTGATACTAGTAGCATGGTAATAACTGATAATATAGGCTGGTAATAACTGATATACTGGCATGGTAACTAACGTAATCCTGGCATGTAACTACTGATAATACTAGGCATGGTAACTAAACTGATAATACTAGGCATGGTAACTAACTGATATACTAGGCATGGTAACTAACTGTAAATCTTGGGCATGGTAACTAATGTAATACTAGCAGGTATAACTGATAATACTAGCATGGGTAATATCTGATACTAGGCATGGTAACTAACTTATAATACTAGCATGGTAACTACTGATAAACTAGGCATGGTAACTAACTGATAATACTAGCAGGTAACTACTGATAAGTAACATGGTACTAACTGATAATACTAGGCATGGTAACTAACTGATATATACTAGGCATGGTAACTAACTGATAATACTAGCATGGTAACTAACTGATAATACTAGGCATGGCTAACTAACTGATAATACTAGGCATGGTACTAATGGATAATACTAGGCATGGTAACTAATGATACTAGATAAGCATGGTAACTAACTGATAATACTAGCATGGTAACTAACTGATAATACTGGCATGGTAACTAACTGATACTATAGCATGGTAATAACTGAGAATACTAGGCATGGTAACTAACTGTAATACTAGGCATGGTACTAATTACACTAGTAAGCATGGTACTACTGATAATACTAGGTTGGTAACTAACTGATAATACTGGGCATGGTAACTAACTGATACTAGTAAGCATGGTAACTAACTGAATATACGGGCATGGTAACTAAACTGATACTAGTAAGCATGGTAATAACTGATAATACTAGGCATGGTACTAACTGATATAACTGGGCATGGGTAACTAACTGATAATACTAGTAGACATGGTAACTAACTGATACTAGTAAGCATGGTAACTAACTGATAATACTGGGCATGGTAACTAACTGATAATACTAGTAGCACATGGTAACTAACTGATACTAGTAAGCATGGTAACTAACTGATAATACTGGGCATGGTAACTAACTGATAATACTAGTAGACATGGTAACTAACTGATACTAGTAAGCATGGTAACTCTGATACTAGTAGGCCTGGTAACTACTGATAATACTAGGCATGATAGCTAACTGAAAATTATGTCTGGTAACTCCTGATACTGTGGCCCATTTCTCTGGAGTTTCTGATATAATTAGTGTTTCACAGGAACCCTACAGTGTCCTCTCTCATGAAATACATGCACACAGTTTACTGGTGTGGTTTTGAAGTATTTAGCTGTGTGTGTGTGTGTGTGTGGTTTAGGTGTGAACTCTCCCATCCCCCTTCCCTTAGGCCCCTCGAGTTTCTGTCCTCATATTGGGAGAGATGGCTGCAGAGCAGCTGTGTGTGTGTGTGTGGTGTGTGTGTGTGTGTGTGTGTGTGTGTGTGTGTGTGTGTGTGTGTGTGTGTGTGTGTGTGTGTGTGTGTGTGACGTGCGTGCGTGCGTGCGTGCGTGCGTGCGTGCGTCGTGCGTGGAAGCACAGCCAGAGCGGCGGTAGGGAGAGCCTGAGACTCAGGTGTGGTCAGATGGGCTTTGAGGAGCGA
Source organism: Salvelinus sp. IW2-2015 (assembly GCF_002910315.2). Taxonomy (NCBI): domain Eukaryota; kingdom Metazoa; phylum Chordata; class Actinopteri; order Salmoniformes; family Salmonidae; genus Salvelinus; species Salvelinus sp. IW2-2015. Next base: position 253,372 of record NC_036845.1, read on the forward strand.
GGGTGCAGTGGAACTGAGGTGGACAACTTTCTAGTCATTTCATTTTGTTAAACCACCTAAACACACATACATTGTATGTCCAGAGAGTAGTATAGCTTTCTTTCACTGTGAGAGATTAGATTTTTGTTTTTTCATCTCATATTTGATTGCCATATCTGTAGCCTGGCATATTTCAGTTATGTATTGATCTGATTTATCTCTTTCCAGATTGATGGCCTTGCTCACAAAATGCCATATCATATAGACTAAATAATAGCAGATCACCTCACCTCACTGAGACAGTTAAGCCTGTAACTCTGGTCCAGCCGAGGAAACCGACAGTTGCTAAACGCGCGCGCCTGTAATTAAAAAAGGATAGCACTGACGCACCTTTCTTGCGCAATCAAATGTGCAAAAGCGCAACAGTCGCTCTACCCCAGAGCTTCAAACGCAGAGGTCYAGATTTCCACGGTCATCTTCTTGAGACCACACCAAAATGAACGGGAACACACTGTTCATCCCGGGTGAAACGTGAGTAGCCTGAACTGAACTGAAAATTAAGTTGGCTGATGTTACCTTTACCTGAAGACAAGGCGGAATAGGGAGAGGGACAACAGAGAATGACAAAGACGTTCTCAGAGTAAATGAGTTGAGTACCCATAACAGAGATGATAGTGCATGTTGTAAAGCGCATGCGCAGGTTACCACTTTTGCTTTAGTTTAGGACGGTTGGTTACAATTTGCTCCCAACTATTGTAGCTATTTATAGCCCACAAAAAAAACATTAAACTGCTTAAATCAGCTTTATCTGATATGACCTGAGTTAGAACCATCAACAACAAGCAGGTTAAGTAACTGTAGTGGTTAAATACAGTCATTTGTTTACACCGGATAATTCAGTACGTTGTAGATTATGTAACGGGTAAACCCGGCCTTGGTAACCCTTTACCATTCACACTGCTGGAGACTACATGCGCTTKTATTAATGACCTAATTAAAACCGAAAAGGAAAGCAATAAAATTAAATTAAACGTTTTATAATTAGTCTATAATGACACATTTTCTTTCTTCATATTTCCATTGGCCGTATCATATATCAAGCTACTGAGAAAAAAAAACTCCAGACAAACATATAGGCCTAGCCTATAGGCCTAAACGTTTTGCGTTTTGCTTGCCTGCCCTCATATTTATTTAGGTAAAATTCGTTGGTTGGGCTATGTTTTAACCGGGCACTACAGAATAAAGACCGACCCTCTGCAGCAAACAAACGGCCGTGAGTTATTACATAAGTCTTGGTGACATAACCTCTGAGCGCGAGCTCGGGACGACAGCCAGGGCGCAAAGAGCAAGCGGGTTGAAACCGGAGTAGCCTGAACTGCTTGTACAAGGAAGTTCGTTGRAAAAATGAAGTTGGCTGATATTATKCTCACGTGAAGACAAMACGGAATATGGAGAGAGAGTGACAACAGAYAATGACAAAGACGTTGTCAGAGTAAATGAGSGTACTGACTCTAACAGAGATGGTAGTGCATGTTTTAAAGCGCATGCGCCGTCCCTGCCTCTAGAACAGCAGGTAGTTCTATATATTTAGAAATAAAGATCCAAAGTTTTTYAAGTTATTTATGGTGCKTTGTGCATAGCAAAACGCGCGGTAGAATAGACAATAAAAAGGGGTGTGTAGACACGCTTGTCCCAGGAGTGTGAAGTGGCGTAGTGTGTGTCAGAGCCAGGTGCAAGCACACGCAGTTTGTTTTGACGGGGGGAGTTATGGAATATGAGGAGCCCGAATCACCCGAACACATCACTACAGAAGAACCAATCAAAAGAGGTGAGATATATTATCTTGATTATTGATAGGTTAGGCCTAGTGTATTCATGTGTAGGCTAGGCCTAGTCTATTCAGTCATTTACATTTCACAAATGTCAATTATTTGCAGATGCAACTTATTGTTTTAGCTATACATTGTGGATTGGGTGAAATGAAAAGGTCACAGATTTGCATTATAAATTAATGCACATTTAAAGGTGAATGCATGTGTGTGTGTGTGTGTGTGTGTGTGTGTGTGTGTGTGTGCTTGTGTGCGTGGATCCACATGTATGCACACACACAGACACACCTGTTTGCCAGTCTAGAGCATTGACTATTGTGTAGCGGGAGCACACCTAGGGATGACAGAAGTGCTGTATGAGTGTTGGTATACAGTCACTGCCCCCTTCTCCCTCTCCTCCCCTATCACCCTGTCCCCTCCTTTAAGAGAGCCTCATTCTAATGCTTATCTCTCCCCTCTCTCCTCCCGTTTCTCTCTATCTTTATCTCCTTCTCTCTTTTTATCTCTTATCTATCCCTGTCACTATGTCTCTCTCTTACACATTAGTTGTCTCGTTCTCTCTCTCTTACCCCCCTCACTCTGTCCTTGTCAGATCACCAAGGCTTCCACCCTCCAAGTTCTTTCTCTGCCTTCCCCCTCACATCCTCCACTTTCTCATCCTGCCTCATTCACTCTCCCTCCTCCCATCTTCCCTATCCCTCACTCTTTTTCTTCTTACCCCATTCACTCTCCTCCCCTTCTTCCCTCCCTCCCCCCTCTCTCATTAACTCACCTCTCTTCTGTTGTCCACCTGATGGTGTAACTCTTGCTCCTTGAGGGTAAACATGGCAGTAATCCTCTATAAAACCAGGGATTAGCTCTTAGCTGTGTGGGCCTGTTTTGGGCCTGCTGCATTTCCCAGCACTGCACAGTCTAAAATCAAACCATGGCTTTCAACTTAGATTCCTTCAGTCTCTATCACACGTACTCCATACGTCATTCATGAAATGACGTCATCCACCAGGCCTAAACCACAGGTGTCAAACTCATTCTATGGTGGCCGAGTGTCTGCGGGTTTTAACTCCTCCCTTGTACTTGATTAATCAATGAAGGTCACTGATTAGTTAGAAGCTCCACTCACCTGGTTGTCTACTCTAGGTCTTAATTGGKCACAAARTGAAATTCYATAACAAGAACCAGCAGACACTGGGCTCTCCATGGAGTGAGATGGACACCATAGCTAAATATAGGCTACAGACTCAGATGGATATTTTCATCTTTATTCCCTACATTTAACCAGGTCTGGCTGAGAGGGTGCACTGATACAAATATCCTGCAATGATGCCGCAGTTGTCCTCTAGATACTTATCTGGCTTTAGAACARATTAAAACCCTTTCTCACGGTGCCGTGACACTGCATATTACTCTCTCCGTTACTCATTGACAGGACATCATGATAGCTATACACTTCTGCACCAGAGAGCTACTCTCTTCTATACTGTGTACATACATGCACGCACACACAAACACGCACACTCTCACACACACGTGAATGCACCAGCAGTCACTCCCTTATTACATCACAGTGTGTGTGGGGAGCTGATAATGTGTAACATGCAGCGGTTATATCTGTGCGTGTTCTTCTGTCACTCTCCAGCCTGCAGCTGCTATATCTCCATACAGAGTAGGATAGAGAGACGGGGAGAAGAGAAACCCTTGAAACCGCTTTTGATTAAATAGCGCRGTCTAAATCTTAGCAAGACTTCCATTGTTAGATAAAGTATTGATTGAAAAAGACAGAATGCTGCTGTTTGATTGGATTGAGAGAGCAAGGGAGATAGACAGATACYGAGAGAAAGAGAGCGATAGAGAGAGATAAGATGGGGTGGGTTGGTTGGTATTGATGCTGACAGACCAGTCTTTCTGAAAAGTAGAGCACATTGAGGAGTTAGAAGAAGATAGCGGTTTCCATTGCCTTCATGTTGGTCTTGTGTAACATGGCCTCTTWGTCCCCACACTGTGGCTTGGGCTGATACTCAGTGGCATGGGTCAGGTGTCACTGCAGTTCTCACTGGAATCAGATCATTAGCACTTAGGTTTAGGATTTAYMTTAGTTTGGAATCACATGAAATTGACTCATGATCTGACAGCATGACGTTCTTAGTCCACTGAAGGTTGAAAAGCGACTCAAATCCTTACTTTTTGCGTACAATCGCAAACGGCAGTGTGTGTGTCTATGCGTTTTCTGAGTCTAGATGTGTATGTTTTCTGTGTGTGTGTCAACTGCTCTGCTTTCACCAGACCTCWGTGTTCTGCTTATGAAGCAAACGTGATTTGATGAGGAGGGGAAACGGAGGGAAGCAMTGAAAGCCGCAGCAGACCTTCTCTACCCCAGACACAAAGACCCAGGCTACCTCTGCCTCTGTCTYCCTCCACCCAGCGATGCTTATCTCCCCTGCCCTCTCTCAACACACACGCACACKCACTAAAAATACACACCTCAGCTTGGAAACAACCCCCACACACACATACACACACCCAGTCTAATATGAACTTTCTCACAATTGTGGTCAGAAAGCTAGACTCCCACCTTCCTCCACTATAACTGTGTCTGTCTCTTACTCACCAAGGTGTGTGTGTCTGCGTGTGCCTGAGAGAGAGTTCAAACTCCATCCACACTCTGCTTGTGTCAGCTCCTACTCTCCCAACTGTCTCTTTTTCAAGGCTCTTCCACACCAATTCATTTCATACAACAGACACTATAAACACATCAGGCCCTGTGTGCAGAGGCCCAGCATCATCCTGGAATAGATTCAGTTCTCCTCTGTTGTGTCAGAGAGACATAAGACTCATCCTCCTCTGTTGTGTCACAGAGACATAGACTCAGTCCTCCTCTGTTGTGTCAGAGAACATGGACTCAGTCCTCTCTGTTGTGTCAGAGAGACATGGACTCAGTCTCCTCTGTTGTGTCAGAGAGACATGGACTCAGTCCTCCTCTGTTGTGTCAGAGAGACATAGACTCAGTCCTCCTTGTTGTGTCAAAGACATAGACTCAGTCCTCCTCTGTTGTGTCAGAGGAATGGACTCAGTCCTCCTCTGTTGTGTCAGAGAACATGGACTCAGTCCTCCTTGTTGTGTCAGAGAGACATAGACTCAGTCTCCTCTGTTGTGTCAAGAATAGACTCAGTCCTCTCTGTTGTGTCAGAGAGACATAGACTCAGTCCTCCTCTGTTGTGTCAAGAGACATGGACGTCAGTCCTCCTCTGTTGTGTCAGAGAGACATAGACTCAGTCCTCCTCTGTTGTGTCAGAGAGACATAGACTCAGTCCTCCTCTGTTGTGTCAGAGAGACATAGACTCAGTCTCCTCTGTTTGTGTCAGAGAGACATAGACTCAGTCCTCCTCTGTTGTGTCAGAGAGACATAGACTCAGTCCTCCTCTGTTGTGTCAGAGAGACATAGACTCGTCCTCCTTGTTTGTGTCAGAGAGACTAGACTCAGTCCTCCTCTGTTGTGTCAAGGAGACATAGACTCAGTCCTCCTCTGTTGTGTCAAGAGACATGACTCAGTCCTCCTCTGTTGTGTCAGAGAGACATAGATCAGTTCTCCTCTGTTGTGTCAGAGAGACTAGACTCAGTCCTCTCGGTTGTGTCAGAGGACATAGACTCAGTCCTCCTCTGTTGTTTGTCAGAGAGACATAGACTCAGTCCTCCTCTGTTGTGTCAGGGAGACATGGACTCAGTCCTCCTCTGTTGTGTCAGAGAGCATGGACTCAGTCTCCTCTGTTGTGTCAGGAGACATGGACTCAGTCTCCTCTGTTGTGTCAGAGAGACATAGACTCAGTCTCTCTTGTTGTGTCAAGACATAGGACTCAGTCCTCCTTGTTGTGTCAGAGAGACATGACTCAGTCTCCTCTGTTGTGTCAGAGAACATGGACTCAGTCTTCCTCTGTTGTGTCAGAGAGACATAGACTCAGTCCTCTCTGTTGTGTAAAGACATAGACTCAGTCCTCCTCTGTTGTGTCAGAGAGACTAGACTCAGTCCTCCTCTGTTGTGTCAAGAGACATGGACTCAGTCCTCCTCTGTTGTGTCAGAGAGACATAGACTCAGTCCTCCTCTGTTGTGTCAGAGAGACATACGATCAGTCCTCCTCTGTTGTGTCAGAGAGACATAGACTCAGTCCTCTCTGTTGTGTCAGAGAGACATAGACTCAGTCCTCCTCTGTTGTGTCAGAGAGACATAGACTCAGTCTCCTCTGTTTGTGTCAGAGAGACATGGACTCAGTCTCCCTCTGTTGTGTCAGAGAGACATAGACTCAGTCCTCTTCTGTTGTGTCAAGACATAGACTCAGTCCTCTCTGTTGTGTCAGGAGACATAGAATCAGTTCTCCTCTGTTGTGTCAGAGAGACATAGACTCAGTCCTCCTCTGTTGTGTCAGAGAGACCATAGACTCAGTCCTCCTCTGTTGTGTCAGAGAGACATAGACTCGTCCTCTTGTGTCAGAGAGACATAGACTTCAGTCCTCCTCTGTTGTGTCAGAGAGACCATAGACTCAGTCCTCCTCTGTTGTGTCAGAGAGACATAGACTCAGTCCTCCTCTGTTGTGTCAGAGAGACATAGACTCAGTCCTCCTCTGTTTGTGTCAGAGAGACATAGACTCAGTCCTCCTCTGTTGGTGTCAAGACATAGACTCAGTCCTCCTCTGTTGTGTCAGAGAGACAATGACTCAGTCCTCCTCTGTTGTGTCAGAGAGAACATAGACTCAGTCCTCCTCTGTTGTGTCAGAGAGACATAGACTCAGTCCTCTGTTTGTGTCAGAGAGACATAGACTCAGTCCTCCTCTGTTGTGTCAGAGAGACATAGACTCAGTCCTCCTCTGTTGTGTCAGAGAGTCATAGACTCAGTCCTCCTCTGTTGTGTCAGAGAGACATAGATCAGTCCTCCTCTGTTGTGTCAGAGAGACATAGACTCAGTCCCTGTTGTGTCAGAGAGACTATAGACTCAGTCCTCCTCTGTTGTGTCAGAGAGACATAGATCAGTCCCCTGTTTGTGTCAGAGAGTCATAGACTCAGTCCTCCTCTGTTGTGTCAGAGAGACATAGAATCAGTCCTCCTCTGTTATTTTTACATTTGAAATGTAACCTTTATTTAACTAGGCAAGTCAGTTAAGAACAAATTATTATTTACAATGACGGCCTACACCGGCCAAGCCCGGACGACGCTGGGCCAATTGTGCGCCGCCCTATGGAACTCCCAATCACGGCCGGTTGTGATACAGCCTGGAATCGAACCAGGGTGTCTGTAGTGACGCCTCAAGCACTGAGATGCAGTGCCTTAGACCACTGCGCCTCTCGGGAGCCCTATTGTTATTGCCAGAGAAACATAGGCTCAGTCCTCCTCTGTCAGAGAGACCGAGATGAGCCCAGTTGGGAGTGAGTGGGATGATAAGGGACATGGGGCTGAAGCTACAGTAGAGCATTGAACTAAGATGTGAGAGAGGAAGTGTGTCTTGTGTTCAAGCAGAATTTAACTTGTCTTTTCTTTGCTACAGGAGACACTGTGTCCAAGAAGACTCATTTGAGTAAGTGTTTGTGTTTGTGTGTGTGTTTGGTTATGTGTCAATATGCCTGTCTGTACATGCCCATGTGTTATGTGTGTGCTAGTTATATGAGCATGCAGTGTGGTTATGCCAGGATCACTAGTATTTGCACACGTTTGCACCTGTGCTGAAAAACGCGCATGCACACACACCACACACACACAGGTTTATCTGTGGTGCCAACATCAACATTATAGCTCTGTTATGCACCTGTGGTACTTTGTGTAGACAGTATTCTCCTTTTTGATGGATTTAGGTTTGGAGATAAACTCTATATTGGTATTCTGGCATCTGGATGCAGATAGTATCAGATAGCATCTCCTTCACATGTGGTGGTGTTTCTGGGCTGTTTCTGCTCCTGACTACAACACACCTGTTACCTTTGAGTGTAGGGAGAAAATTGAAAAATGTTTGGTCGGTTTTCATGATACTAGTTTTCACTTTGAATAATAATCATACGGATGATGGAATGTGTATCATCAGAAAGCTCTCTCTGTAATTGGCTGTTTCAGATGTCAGTCCATACTCAACTGGCTAGTTAGGCTGTCACTCTGTGCTGTGGGTACAGTCCTATCTTCTTGATGTGTTAGAGAAGTACAGTAAATGTCCTTTCATGCCAATAAAACTTTTTTGTATTTCAATGTATATTTGAGGGAGATAGAACGGTGGGTACAGAGAGTGGTTAAGGCTTTGAGGGTGACTAGGTGAGTGGGTTACGCACAACAAAGAACGGGAAAAAAGTACCGTAAGAAAAGAGAGAGAGCGAAAGGGGAAAGGCCTCTGTATTTCACACGCACCCATACACTGTGTGACTGACAGAGCGCTTGAGCAGTGACTAGCGGAGACTCTGAGGCCTAAACATGCTGTAGGTGCACTAAGATAGTCACTCTGCAAGAGAAAGGACAGACAGAGAGAGAAGAGAGGAAAGAGAGAGAGAGAGATCAAGACAGTGACAGTGACAATTTGACAGTGATTGTGAATTGAGGGTGAGGGTGACAACAAGAAAGAGAGAGAGAAATAGAGTTTGTGAAAGTGGGACAAGAAGACTGAGAAGTGGAGTGAAGATGATGCGAGGTAGGAGTGATGGCCTTGATTTAATGTGTGTTACTCTGTACAGTACCGTATCTGTGTGTGTGWGAGAGAGAGAGTGTATACTGTACTGTAGCCTACATTTGAAGTATGTTTGTTTGGCTTTTTTTCGTCCCCCATTCTCCTTCCGTATTCCTCCAACTCTTCAAGTACAGCAACAGCAACGTATCCGCTCACAGTCATATTCATTTCTAAACTCAAAACYTGATCATGTAAATATATTTTTCAGAATGATGATAGTGCATTGTGTTTCAGCCTGTTGGCATGTCCAACATCCTCACCAGATTCTGGTCCTGTTTCTTTCCAAAACCTCCAACAACTTGACTCAGTAGCTGCTCTAAGTTTACATTTGACATTTGAGTCGTTTAGCTGATGGTTTTATCCAGAGCCACTTACAGGAGCAATGGGGTTAAGTGTCTTGCTCCAGGGACAGGTTTTTTCAGGGGCTCGGGGATTCCAACAAGAGGTTAGGAGCCCAACTCATAACCGCTAGACTACCTGCCCCCCCAGTGTCTGCTGATTTTTGTTCTAGTCTTCTAGAAGCATAATGGAGTCAGAATAGAACCGTTTCGTCTGATTCTACAGGGCTGTAGAAGTGATATAATGTAACCCTATTTTTGATAATACTCTTGAAATAATGTATATATTTCAAAACATCTTGCACAGCATTATCACTTATTGTAAAATACACAAGTGATGTAGTTATAAAATGTCAAGGTGGAAGTTGGGCCTAATCAGTCTTCAAAATATTTGATAGTTTTTTGTCTAAATATGTAATATGGTTAACTATGACTACTTGTTTAGGTTGTTTTGAAACCAAATGAGGGATCTTTGAAGCCTCTCATTGGTTAGAAGTGGGCACTAGGACATTTATGTGCATTACTGTGGTCGTGGATACTGTCCTGATATGACTAAGTATTTTACCTGCTTATGTTAAAGACTTAAATTACAGCAACACATTTCCATGTTCTTCTCACTACACTCACACAGTCTGTGATGATTGACACACGAGAACTACCATCACACAGTCCTGTGATGTGACACACGAGAACTACCAACACAGTCTGTGATGTGACACACGAGACTACCACTCACACAGTCTGTGATGTGACAACGAGAACTACCACTCACACAGTCTGTGATGTGACACACGAGAACTACCACTCACAGTTTGTGATGTGACACACGAGAACTACCACTCACACAGTCTGTGATGTGACACACGAGACTACCACTCACACAGTCTGTGATGTGACACACGAGAACTACCACTCACACAGTCTGTGATGTGACACACGAGAACTACCACTCAACACAGTCTGTGATGTGACCACGAGAATCACCAACACAGTCTGTGATGTGACACACGAGAACTACCACTCACAGTCTGTGATTGTGACAACGAGAACTACCTACACACAGTCTGTGATGTGACACACGAGAACTACACACACAGTCTGTGATGTGACACACGAGAACTACCACTCACACAGTCTGTGATGTGACACACGAGAACTACCACTCACACAGTCTGTGATGTGACACACGAGAACTTACCACTCAACAGTCTGTGGATGTGACACACGAGAACTACACTCACACAGTCTGTGATGTGACACACGAGAAATACACTCACACAGTCTGTGATGTGACACACGAGAACTACCACTCACACAGTCTGTGATGTGACACACGAGAACTACCACTCACACAGTCTGTGATGTGACACACGAGAGAGGAACAGGGACTGTGTAGGCAGAAGGGGAGAGAGGAACAGGAACTGTGTAGGCAGAAGGGGAGAGAGGGATAGTGAGTTTGGCATGAGACCGTACTGTGTTGTGAGATGGTCCTCTCAGAGCATCCTCTGCACCAGTTTCTATTCACGCATCCATATGGCGCCATAGGGACTGTGTAGACACACACACACACACACACACACACACACACACACACACACACACGCACACGCACACGCGCGCACACCGTAGCACAGCTGCCCCTCTGTGGTTGGCGCCTCAGTGTGTGTGTGTGGTAGTGTGATATACACTGAGTGTAGAAAACATTACCAGGTGAAAGCTACCAACCCTTAGGTCACTTGTTAAATCCACTTCTATCAGTGTAGATTGAGGGGAGGAGACAGGTTAAAGAAGGAGTTTTAAGCCCTGAGACATGGATTGTGTGTGTGTGCCATTCAGAGGGCGAATGGGCAAGTTAAAATATTTAATTGCCTTTGAACAGAGTATGGTAGTAGGTGCCTGGCGCACCGGTTTGTGTCAAGAACGGCAATGCTGCTGGGTTTTTCACACAACAGTTTCCCGTGTGTATCAAGAATGGACCACCACCCCAAGGACATCCAGACAACTTGGCACAACTTTGGGTAGCATTGGAGTCAATATGGGCCAGCATCCCTGTGGAATGCATTCGACACCTTGTAYAGTCTATGCGCCGACAAATTGAGGCTGTTCTGACGGCAAAGGGGGTGCAACTCAATGTCAGGAAGGTGTTCTGAATGATTTGTACACTCAGTGCATATCTCCTGTGTGTTTGTCACTGAATATAACATGATGCAGATGTCATTTCTAATATTACACACACTGGGTTCTAATTTTAATGTCAAGYAAGGAGAGTTTTCACCTTAGCTCCTAAACCCTGTTAGAATAATTAACACAACTGTAGAKTGTTTTACAATGATGACATTACTTAAATACAACAGTGAACATTTCTGCATTTCAAATCATTTTTCTCTGAGTGGCCCACCACCATAGTCATAGGCTTGGTTCAGGCGGCGTTCTCCGTTCACAAACAAGAGTCTGCTGATGCTTCTGGGGGATTCCTGTTCAGATTCCTGTTCTCTTACTTCAAAATACTTTCCTTACGCATACATACAGCTGCACACACATACACACTTCCAAAGCACCTCACTTTACTTCAAAGAGTTGATACCAAAATCTGAAGTAACACATTCACCCCCAAACATGAGAAATGAAAGAGAGCAGTCACACAGTCACACGGTCACACACCCATCACCATTACTTGGTTTACCTCACAACTCATTATTGTTCCCCTTGGACTCAGTCTGGGGTTCAAAACAGCCTTTCTAAAATGCTTATGTTGAAATACGTAAGATGTCTTTYTTATTGATMGTGAAYATTTCRGTTTTTTTTACTCACTAGAGCCACAGTTCTACTAACCAGACAGCATGGTATTACTCACAAATGACACTTTCCAAAATAACTATTCAGAGGCTCCACTCAAAACAAATTCAGTGTGATGCGTATCATTTCATTTAAGATGTAGTCTTCAAGCTTGTCATGTAGAGAATWCTCATGGCAATACTGTAAAAAAAACGGTGTTATTTATCTAGCATTATCTTGCATAAAAATGTTGTTTTACACTATCTCTCAAAGCGCTTTCAATTGTATAGCTCCCACATCCACTTTCAATATAGCACCCACCTGGGTGATGCACAACTTCCATTTTGAGGCATACTGTCCCCACATCAGCTATCACCGCTCAATAACCTACCAATAACAAATACCTTACATTAAATGGGTCTCAAACGGCACAAGAAACTTCAAAATATACGTTAAATTAAATGTGTCTTAAATTCCAGAGATTCCTTTACTAATTAAGTTATATTAGTATTATAAATATGTTATAGCACATTTACAAAAGTTTTAATTGTAAAGCATTAAGAGCATATTAAGGTTAAGTGTGATGGATAKGTATTTGATATTTACAGCATATATAATTCWMAGTCTCAGATGTTTCATTTAAAGTKATTTCATTCTAATTATGATATTTGCTTCTATATTTTGTCATGTTTCATATTAAGGTTTTTCAAATGTGGAATTGATTCATTTATAGCAAATTGTTGAAATCTACCAAGAAGTAAGTAACATTAAGGATCAATAATCACCCTAAATACATTTACATTTATAGCTATTTTATTCTTTGATCATATTTAACCAACATTTCTGATTCCCTTTGGAACATTTTTATTGTCATACTTGTCCAGATACTGCTTGTCAGTAATAAGAAATGTATTGATATGAATAAAAAATCATATCAAGTAATCGTTATCTAGACCAACATTTTTTGACAGAAAAACACGAGTTATTTTTGTTTGAAACATGTCAGTGTGCCGTCAATTAGATTGGAGATTTTAMTTCAAAGTATTCACACAATGTTCCAATGTTATCTCAAGTAAATCTCTTACTCTCTAAGGATAACCGTATGCCCTGTGTTCTCTTTGTCATGCATCTGTATGTTGGAGGGTGTAATTCTGCGGGGTGTTTCCGGTGGAGGAAAGTTGAGGTTTTTGTCCGTTTACAGAGCAAAATGCAGAATGCTGACAGGGGACTTTATACAAAGACAAGGGAAAGGTGCTGAATGGCACTCGCTGCTCACGTCAGAGATATTCAACCCCTTATGAAGGACAATGGACATTTTATATAAAAGGCCCTTTTTTATTAGGCTGCATAGCCTCTGATAGTGGCTTTCTACTGCCCTTCTGCATTAGCTCAATGAACCTTGTCGCGGAAACCATCACAACCTCACTGTATTTGATTTGACTCTCGCTTGTATAATACAGTGCCTTCAGAAAGTATTCACACCACATTTTGTTGTGTTACAGCCTAAATTCTAAATTGATTAAAGTAAAATGTTTTGTCACTGTCATACATACAATACCCCATAAGGTCAAAGTGTAATTGTGTTTTTTGACATTTTTACAAATTAATTAAAAATGAAAATCTGAAATGTCTTGAGTCAAGTATACAACCCCTTTGTTATGGCAAGCCTAAATAAGTTCATGAGTAAACATTTGCTTAACAAGTAGCATAAGTTGCATGGACTCAGTCTGTGTACAATGATAGTGTTTAACATGATTTTRGAATAACTACCTCATCTCTGTACCCCACACATATAATTATCTGTAAGGTCCCTCAGCCGAGCAGTGAATTTCAAATACGGATTCCACCACAAAGACCAGGAAGGTTTTCCAAGTATTGACTCATGGGTGTGAATACCCATGAATAGTTGAAGTCGGAAGTTTACGTACACTTAGGTTGCAGTCATTAAAACTCGTTTTTCAACCGCTCCACAAATTTCTTGTTAACAAACTATAGTTTTGGCAAGTCCATTAGGACATTTACTTTGTGCATGACACGAGTCATTTTTCCAACAATTGTTTACAGACAGATTATTTCACTTATAATTCACTGTATCACAATTTCAGTGGGTCAGAAGTTTACATACGCTAAGTTGACTGTGCCTTTAAACAGCTTGGAAAAGTCCAGAAAATGATGTCATAGCTTTAGAAGCTTCTGATCGGCTAATTGACATAATTTGAGTCAATTGGAGGTGTACCTGTGGATGTATTTCAAGGCCTACCTTCAAACTCAGTGCCTCTGCTTGACATCATGGGAAAATCAAAAGAAATCAGCCAAGACCTCAGAAAAAATTGAAGACCTCCACAAGTCTGGTTCATCCTTGGGAGCAATTTCCAAATGCCTGAAGGTACCACGTTCATCTGTACAAACAATAGTACACAAGTATAAACACCATGGGACCACGCAGCCGTCATACCACTCAGGAAGGAAACGCGTTCTGTCTCCTAGAGATGAACGTACTTTGGTGCAAAAAGTGCAAATCAATCCCAGAATTGATTTGCACTTGTGATGATGCTGAAGGAAACAGGTACAAAAGTATCTATATCCACAGTAAAACGAGTCCTATATCGACTAACCTGAAAGGCCGCTCAGCAAGGAAGAAGCCACTGCTCCAAAACCGCCATAAAAAAGCCAGACTACGGTTTACAACTGCACATGGGACAAAGATTACTTTTTTGAGAAATGTCCTCTGGTCTGATGAAACAAAAATAGAACTGTTTGGCCACAATGACCATCATTATGTTTGGAGAAAAAGGGGGAGGCTTGCAAGCCAAAAAACACCATCCCAACCGTGTAGCACGTGGCTGGCAGCCTCATGTTGTGGGGGTGCTTTGCTGCAGGAGGGACTGGTGCACTTCACAAAATAGATGGCATCATGAGCAGGGAAATTATGTGGATATATTGAGGCAACATCTCAAGACATCAGTCAGGAAGTTAAAGCCTGGTCACAGATGGGTCTTCCAAATGGACAATGACTCCAAGCATACTTCCAAAGTTGTGGCAAAATGGCTTAAGGACAACAAAGTCAAGGTATTGGAGTGGCCATCACAAAGCCCTGACCTACATCCTATAGAAAATTGTGGGCAGAACTGAAAAAGTGTGTGTGAGCAAGGAGGCCTACAAACCTGGCTCAGTTACACCAGCTCTGTCAGGAGGAATGGGCCAAAATTTCACCTGTGGGAACTTGTGGAAGCTACCTGAAACATTTGACCAAAGTTAAACAATTTAAAGGCAATGCTACCAAATACTAATTGAGTGTATGTAAACTTCTGACCCACTGGGAAWGTGATGAAAGAAATAAAAGCTGAAATAAATAATTCTCTCTACTATTATTCTGARATTTCACATTCTTAAAATAAAGTGGTGATCCTAACTGACCTAAGARAGGGAATTTTTACTAGGATTAAATGTCATGAAGTTTGAAAAACGGAGTTTAAATGTATTTGGCTAAGGTGTATGTAAACTTCCGACTTCAACTGTATGTAAATTAGATATTTCTGTATTGCATTTCCCCCAAAATTGCAAGAATTTCTAAAAACATATTTTCACGTTGTCAATATGGGGTATTGTGAGTCGATGTATGAAAATAAATTATATTTAATCCATTTTGAATTTAGGTTGTAACACAACCAAATGTGGAATAAGTCGAGGGTTATGAATTTATTTATTTTTATTGAACCGTTATTTAACTAGGCAAGTCAGTTAAGAACAAATTCTTATTTACAATGACAGCCTACCAAATGACAAAAGGCCTCCTACAGGGATGGGGGCTGGGATTAAAAATAAGTAAGTAATAAGTAATAAATAAAATATAAATATAGGACAAAACACACGTCACGACAAGAGAGACAACACTACATAAAGAGAGACCTAAGGCAGCAACACATGACAACAACATGGTAGCAACATAACATGGTAGCAACATAACATGGTAGCAGCACAAAACATGGCACAAACATTATTGGGCACAGACAACAGCACAAAGGGAAAGAAGTTAGAAACAACAATACATCACGCAAAGCAGCCACAACTGTCAGTAAGAGTGTCCAGGATTGAGTCTTTGAATGAAGAGATTGAGTTAAAACTGTCCAATTTGAGTGTTTGTTGCAGCTCGTTCCAGTCGCTAGCTGCAGCGAACTGAAAAGACCAGAGACCCATGGATGTGTGTGCTTTTGGGACCTTTAACAGAATGTGACTGGCAGAACGGGTGTTGTATGTGGAGGATGAGGGCTGCAGTAGATATCTCAGATAGGGGGGAGTGAGGCCTAAGAGGGTTTTATAAATAAGCATCAACCAGTGGGTCTTGCGACGGGTATACAGAGATGACCAGTTTACACAGGAGTATAGAGTGCAGTGATGTGTCCTATAAGGAGGATTGGTGGCAAATCTGATGGCCGAATGGTAAAGAACATCTAGCCGTTCGAGAGCACCCATACCTGCCGATCTATAAGTGATGTCTCTGTAATCTAGCATGGGTAGGATTGTCATCTGAATCAGGGTTAGTTTGGCAGCTGGGGTGAAAGAGGAGCGATTACGATAGAGGAAACCAAGTCTAGATTTAACTTCAGCCTGCAGCTTTGATATGTGCTGAGAGAAGGACAGTGCACCGTCATAGGCATACTCCCAAGTACTTGGATGTAGGGGCGGCTAATGCAATCCAGTTGTAGCCTAGGTGATTTCTGATGCTCATTGACAGAGAGGGAAGATGATGAGGGAGGGGAATAGAGATAATATGTGTATCTGTCGACTAGTGTTGCATAACATTTATCTATCTCGCTCTCTCTACATTATTTCTTGCTCTCCCTCACTATCCCCACTCTCCCTCTCTCCTTACCAGTCACTTCTCTCTCGCTCACTGTTACTCTCATCTTCTATTATCTCTCTCTCAACTCTCTCTCAACTCTCTCTCCCGCTTTTCTTTCTTAATTTAGATCAGTAATTCCCTCTTTTTTCTGAATCTGGCCTATAGCTGGTTTGGCTCAAGAGATCAGGGATGAGGGGGGACTGAGAACTCGGGGTCAATAGTATCATGTCAGTAACTGTCGAGACCATATCATCATTTACTACACTGAGGGGAGATTGAAAAGTCAAGTAAAGGTTGAGAACAGTAACATGGATCCACCTGCCATCCCTAGACGAGCTGCTGTTTGTTAGTGTGTAGGATGTCCCAGGCCCATAGTGCCGTAGCAGACACTACCATGGTGACTAGTCAGAGGAGACGGAAGTGTAGGAGGTCATGTTATATTAGCTAGCTGCCATCGCTCCTCATCCGTTCCAGCAATACCACCACTGGTGCTATCAACAGATGTGGAGGAGGCTGGGTAAATGACGGCTCTGATGAAGTTGGAGCCAGGTTAGCTGTTAGCCGGGTTAGCAGTTAGCCAGGTTAGCTGTTAGCCAGGTTAGCTGTTGATCTTAACTAGATGGATAGGCCTGCCTGGGGTAGAGATGCCTGTAACAGTTAAAGATAGGGCTGCTGTGCACATCACAGAAGATCACTGACTGGTCTTGGTGATGGAGATCTATAGATATATTTGAGAGAGAGATTTATCTAGAGGCCTGTGGTCTGTATAGGTGGAGAGATATGAGAATAAAGGACACATAGAGGAAATAGACCAATATCAGCAATGTGGCTTCAGAATAAGATGAAGAAAGAGAATAGAGAGATAGAGGGTGAGTTTGAGAGATAGGGACCAAGATGGAAACACAGTTTGCTGTGGCAGTTGCAAATMATTCCTAKGTGTTTTAAATCATCAATGATCTAATGTGGAGATGAGTCCACATCCCACACCATATGTTGTCTATGGTATTGCTGATCCTCATACAGCCCTGCAGTACATACTGGTCCTCAATCCCAAATGAATGGAAAAGATAGAAACATACATGTGTGTATGTGCGTCAACAGTGAAAGGTTGTGGGTCAGGTTGGTTTCCTGTTGTTTGAGGTTGAGAATCAGAACTGAGAGAGCAAAAAACAGAGACCACTGACACTCTCTCTCTCTCTCTTGCTCTCTCTCTCTCTTGCTCTCTCTCTCTTTAGCTCTCTCTCTATACCGTTTTGCAGGCAGTCACTCTACTTGTTCTATATACCCACCCATCCATTCTGTCTATCCACTTTCCCATTAACATTCTCACACAATTAGTCAGTCTTCATGAAGTGTTGTTCAGTTGTTTTACTGCACATAGACCAATATCATGCATGCAGTCTTTAGGGTTATAGTTTGTTACTCTTTTCAGATGTGCAGTATAGTGTGTATTCTATCAGATGTTCAGTATAGTGTGTTATCTATCAGATGTGCAGTATAGTGTGTATTCTATCAGATGTTCAGTATAGTGTGTATTCTATCAGTGTGCAGTATAGTGTGTATTCTATCAGATGTGCCAGTATAGTGTGTATTCTATCAGATGTTCAGTATAGTGTGTATTCTATCAGATGTTCAGTATAGTGTGTCATTCTATCAGATGTGCAGTATAGTGTGTATTCTATCAGATGTGCAGTATAGTGTGTATTCTATCAGATGTGCAGTATAGTGTGTATTCTATCAGATGTGCAGGAGGTTTCTCAGTTTCACCGCTGACTGCCCTCTTACGGCCTCTGGGAGATTCCTGTGGCACCTGAAAAGAGGGCACAAACACTTGACACACTGACACACACACACACACACACACACACACATATTTCACACAATTAATTGCTGTACTGTAAACACAAGGGATTGTCTCACCGCTTGACAAACTAACTTACACACACCATCACAAAGAAAGACAAACACTCTTCCCGAACTCTAAAATCACGACGGAATAGCGTATTTATTTTCATATGTTCTGAATGTAATAATGTATGATTTGTTGAATGATGAGGAGGTGGGGGGGAGGAGGATGGACATTCCTGGCAGTGTCAACCAAGATGAAAGACTCTATTACTGGCAGCACTATCCTTTATGAGACAGATAGAGAGAGAGGGATGGAGAGAGCGAGAGGTGAGATGAAAGAAGGATAGTCAGAGCAAAAGAGAAGCCAGTTAACCACTTGAAAGACTGAGGTTGACACCTTCACCTCCTCCTCCTCTCTCCATTCGCAAATATTCCCCCTCTACTGTTGTCTCTTCTGTCTGTCGCTGCGTATTTGATGTCATTCGGTTCATTTTTAACAATGTAAGAAATGCTAATGAGAGGAAAACAGAATATTCATTCTTTCACTCTGATTGCAACGTTTGATGACAACCAAGCAAATTGTCTCTTTTTTAACAAGCCCGTATTATTGTAGCAAAGCTGCAATATGTGTGTTTGTGTGTGTGTTCATGTGAAGTGTTGTTGATTTGTTAGGGGAATGGTCAAACCTCAATGGGATAGATATACTGACATACCTGCTGAACACACACAACGCAGGTGTCACGTAATCAGGTGTCACGTACACAGACCAAAAACCWGTTTTCCACTCCATATTTGTGTGGTCAACCAACTTTCTCAGTCTGATTTTGTGTTAATGTTACCTCTGCAGTCTAGGTTTCTCTTTCCCCTTCCTGCCCTCAATTTTCTTTACCATCATCTATATTTCACTTTCTCTTCTCCCCCTAAGTCTCCCTAAGTCTCCCTAACTCTCCCTAAGTCTCCCTTATCTCCTTGATAGACAGTTCTGAATGGGCTCACACTGTAGTTCTGAAGGATCTGGGTTTGGACATTGGCTACATTGGCTCTGCTGGCCAACGTAGTCCACAGGTATTTGTGTTACTGTGAACTGTAATGTGTGTGTGTTAACTGTAATGTGTTACTGTTAACTGTAATGTGTTACTGTTAACTGTAATGTGTTACTGTTAACTGTAATGTGTTACTGTTAACTGTAATGTGTGTGTTAACTGTATTATGTTACTGTTAACTGTAATGTGTGTGAACTGTAATGTGTGTGTTATTGTGTGTGTAGCTCAGATTGAGGTGATTCCCTGTAAGATCTGTGGTGATAAATCATCAGGAGTTCACTATGGAGTCATCACCTGCGAGGGCTGCAAGGTGAGACTGCAGCACTACACACCTGATTTCACTCTGACCAAGCAGACATAACAAACAGACTTATTTCCAGGGGTTTCATTGGTTATGTCAATGGTCCTCTCTCCCCCTCAGGGTTTTTWCCGGCGTAGCCAGCTGCCGTCCGTGTCCTACTCCTGTTCCAGACAGAGTAACTGTCCTATAGACAGAGCCAGCCGCAACCGCTGCCAGAGCTGCCGACTGCAGAAGTGTGTGACCCAGGGCATGAGCCGGGATGGTGAGACGACACGCATGCACACATAAAAGAAAAGATGGCTACTGGTAAAATAAAGGTTGAATAAATACAAATTTTCAAATCACTTTACTTAAAAATATATATTTTATTTAACCTTTAATTAACTTTATATGAGGGTAATTCAACTCATCTCCACCACAAACTGTTTTTGTTTCGCCAGCGGTGAAGTTTGGTCGGATGTCGAAACGTCAGCGTGAGTCTCTGCGTGCCGAGGTGGAGAGACACCGTCAGCAGCAGCAGCAGCAGCATCTCCAGGCAGAGGCCCAGCCCGCCCTGCCCTACCCCAGCAAGGCATGCCGTTTCCGGACACCCCACCTGCTCCAGGCCCCGGCTCCGGCCTACTCCTTCCCTGGAGAGCCAGAGCTGCCACCCTGCCCGACAGATGTGCCCCTACCTGGTGTGCTCCCCAGGCGAGTCCCAGGCTCCAGGTCTGGCCTACCAGGGTCCTGTGTGTCTCCTGGCAGTGGGCACTCAGACAAAGAGGTAAGGGAGTGGACACATACGTACACACCTCGAAACACATAATCAGACTAGCACTGTTTAATATCTTATTACCCCTTCCTCTTTCTCACTCCGTCTTCTTCAGGGT
>NC_036845.1:282234-283541 GCF_002910315.2 Salvelinus sp. IW2-2015
GAGACTGACTGAGCAGCAGATGGCTCTCTTCAGCTCACTGGTGCTCATTAACCCAGGTAAGACACACAAATGCACACACATTCTGTAAAATGATATTGTTMCAGATAATCTTAGTACAATAAAGTTATAGATCAGCAAAGTCATAGATCCGTAAAGTCACAGAAACGTAAAGTCATAGATCCGTAAAGTCATAGTCATAGATCCATAAAGTCATAGATCCGTAAAGTCATAGAACATAATAAGCTGATTAATGGTATAAAATTATCTATTTTATCTCTTTTAATCTTTTTTTGTGTGTATTTTTGTTTGTGTGTGTGTAGATCGCCCCTGTATTGAGGATAGAGGCAGAGTACATAGAATGAGGAGAGACTTGGAGGTATGCCTCAACCACATGCTACGCAGAGACAACCAAGAGAGCCTTCAGCACAAGGTAACACACACAGGCACTTGCACATACACGCACACACACAGGCACACACACACAGGCACTTGCACATACACACTCACAGACACATACTCACGCATTCAAGTTTGACTGAGTAGTGAGTGGAGAGCGTTACCAGTGGTGTAAAGTACTTAAGTAAAATTACTTTAAAGTACAACTTAAGTAGTTTTTGGGGGTATCTGTACTTTACTTTACTATTTATATTTTTGTCAACTTTTACTTTTACTTCACTACGCTCCTAAAGAACATAATGTACTTTTTACTCCATACATTTTCCCTGATACCCAAAAGTACTCGTTACATTTTGACAGGAAAATGTTCCAATTCACACACTTATCAAGAGAACATCCCTGGTCATCCCTACTGCCTCTGATCTTTCAGACTCCCTAAACACAAATGCTTAATTTGTAAATTATGTCTGAGTGTTGGAGTGTGCCCCTGGCTATCTGTAAATGTTTTTTTCATGTTGCCATCTGGTTTGCGTAATATAAGGACATTGAAATGGTTTATTCTTTTACTTTTGATACTTAAGAACATTTGAGCAATTCCATTTACTTTTGATAGTTAAGTATATTTTTAACCAAATACTTTTGGACWTTTACTCAAGTAGTATTTTACTGGGTGACTTTAACTTTTACTTGAGRCATTTTCTGTTAAGGTATCTTTACTTTTACTCAAGTATGACAATTGAGTACTTTTTCCACCATTGGTGTTTACACTCTATGACATCACTGGACAGTGTGTAGAACTGTCATTGACTAGCTCTCTGTGTGTGTTGTCCCCAGCTCTACCAGAAGGTGTCAGTGTTGCAGTCTCTGTGCAGTCTTCATGTGGAGAAGCTGCACTGGTTCAGCCAGCGCTA
>NC_036845.1:285426-400858 GCF_002910315.2 Salvelinus sp. IW2-2015
GAGGCATTCAGCAGTGTGCGGATGTCTGTCTTTCTTTCATGACTTTACCTTCGGTACCTCGTAGCTGAAAGTATCCTAACTGGATGTGGGTACAGAACACCACTTCTTAACTGTGTGTGAGAGTGGCAGTGGCTGACATTCAGCTGAGCTTTGTTGTGTGTATGGGGAGACTTTTGTTCGGTCTAAGAGTCTTGTATGAGAGAACTGAAGAATGTTGTTTACTGAGCTCCCAAGGAGAAGTGACTAAGACCCGGGTGAGTTGTTAGGACATGATTAAGACAACCACTCTCTCTCTCCGCCCTACAACCACAAACGCTTCAAATCCGGTCAGAGAGGTTGCCCAGCGTTCAGGGACTAGGATCAGTCCCACACAGTAACAGTGASAGGGAGAGTTACATGTGGTCTCTCTCTGAGTTGTTTTTTGCTGTGCTCTCTGGCCTTTCCTGGGGAATGTGTGTTCTGTTCCAGCACAAACACACATTTCTGACTTACTGATTCTTCTAGACACATCTCAGAACAAAAACTATCAGTCAAATCTGGCATACAATCTCTGTACCATCAAAAGTACTAATTCTGTGAGTTTAAAGTACCGTTTGAAGATTATCGGTAGATTGTCCCTTGAGTTTTAGTCATATAAGCTATCTTACTCTTCCTCCTTTTAATCCTGCTTTTCCTGGGAAGTTATAAAGCTGAGAAACACTGCTCAGGGACATTGTGTTTGTGTGTCACCCATGAAGGGGAGGAGGGATGAAGGGGAGGAGGGATGAGGGGAGAGAGGGAAAGGAAAGGGGTAAAGGGGTGAGGCAAGGGGGAGCCACAGTCTGTGGATTTACAATGGAATCCTTCAGTGTTAACTCTGCACTGGGTTATCTGGGGCGGCAGATAGCCTAGTGGTTAGAGTGTTGGGCCAGTAACTGAAAGGTTGCTGGATCAAATCCCCGAGCTGGTAAAAATCTGTCGTTCTGCCCCTGAACAAGGCTAMTCCCCGGTAGGCTGTCATTGTAAATAAGAATTTGTTCTTAACTGACTTGCTTAGTTAAATTATTATTATTCTGCGTGTGCACAGTAGCTATGTTTCTAATAACTTGTCCTTATTGGAAAGTACTTGTCCTGTGATTCTTAACTGACTTGCCTAGTTAAATAAAGGTTAAATAAAAATAAATAAATATAGAGCTGGTGGGATTTTCCATGCATCGTCAGGACAGAGAAGCTACGTCTGGTAAGATGAGGGGTGGGGGTGTGTGTCTATCTGTCAATAACAGCTAGTGCGCAATGTCTAATATTAAAGAAGTCTCAATGTATTGCTGGCCTGAGGTAGAGTACCTTATGATAACTGTAGACCACACTATCTACCAAGAGAGTTCTCATCCATATTATTCGTAGAAGTCCATTTACCACCACAAACCGATGCTGGCACCAGCTGTATAAGGCCATAAGCAAACAAGAAAATTCTCATCCAGAAGTGGCAGTCCTAGTGGCCGGGGACTTTAATGCAGGCAAACTTAAATCTGTTTTACCTAATTTCCACCAGCATGTCACATGTGCAACCAGAGGAAAAAACACCTCTAGACCACCTTTACTCCACACACAGAGATGCATACAAAGCTCTCCCTCACCCTCCATTTGGCAAATCTAACCATAATTTTATCCTCCTGATTCCTGCTTACAACCAAAAACTAAAGCAGGAAGTACCAGTGACAGGCTCAATACGGAAGTGGTCAGATGACACGGATGCTACGCGACAGGAATGTTTTGCTAGCACATACTGGAATATGTTCAGAGAGTCATCCAATGGCATTGAGGAGTATACCACCTCAGTCCTCGGCTTCATCAATAAGTGCATCGACGATGTCATCCCCACAGTGACCGTGCGTACATATCCCAACCAGAAGCCATGGATTACAGTTAACATCCACATCGAGCTAAAGGCTAGAGCTGCCGCTTTCAAGGAGCGTGACACTAATCCGGAAACTTAGAATAGGATTAAGATGGAATCCTAACACACTGGCTCTGACGCTCATCGGATGTGGCAGGGTGTAAAAACTATTACGGACTACAAATAGAAACCCAGCCTCAAGCTTCCCAGTGACGTGAGCCTACCAGACAAGGCAATCAACACTGAAGCATGCATGAGACCACCAGCTGTTCCGGACGACTGTGTGATAACGCTTTCGGTAGCCGATGTGAGCAAGACCTTTACACAGGTCAACATTCACAAAGCCGCTGGGCCAGATGGATTACCAGGACGTGTACTCAAAGCATGCGCGGCCAACTGGCAAATGACTTCACTGACATTTTCAACCTCCCCCTGACCGAGTCTGTATAACCTACATGTTTCAAGCAGAACACCATAGTCCCTATGCCCAAGGAAGCGAAGGTAACCTGCCTAAATGATTACCGCCCCGTAGCACTCACGTCGGTAGGCATGAAGTGCTTTGAAAGACTGGTCATGGCTCACATCAACACCATTATCCCAGAAACCATAGACCCACTCCAATTCGCATACTCCCCCAACAGAACCACAGATGACGCAATCTCAATCTCACTCAACACTGCCCTTTCCCACCTGGACAAAAGGAACACCTATGTGAGAATGCTGTTCACTGACTACAGCTCAGCGTTCAACACCATAGTGCCCAAAAAGCTCATCACTAAGCTAAGGACCTTGGGACTAAAAATCTCCCTCTGAAACTGGATCCTGGACTTCCTGACAGGCCGCCCCCAGGTGGTAAGGGTAGGCAACAATACGCCTGCCACGCTGATCCTCAACACTGGGGCCCCTCAGAGGTGTGTACTTAGTCCCCTCCTGTACTCCCTGTTCACCCACGACTGCGTGGCTAAACACAACCCCAACACCATCATTAGGTTCGCTGATGACATAACAGTGGTAGGCCTGATTACCGACAATGATGAGACGATCTATAGGGAGGAGGTCAGAGACCTGGCAGTGTGGTGCCAGGACAACAACCTCTTCCTCAATGTGAGAAAGACAAACGAGCTGATCGTGGACTACAGGAAAATGCGGGTTGAACAGGCCCCCATTAACATCGACGGGGCTGTAGTGGAGCGGGTCGAGTGTTTCAAGTTCCTTGGTGTCCACATCAACAAACTATCATGGTGCAAACATACCCTCTTCATACAAACATGAAGAGAGCACGACAAAACCTTTTCCCCCTCAGGAGACTGAAAAGATTTGACATGGGTCCCCAGATCCTCAAAAGGTTCTACAGATGCACCATCGAGAGCATCCTGACCGGTTGCATCATCGCTTGGTATGGCAACTGCTCGGGCATCTGACCGTAAGGCGCTACTGAGTGTAATGACGTGACTTTCATTAATCTGATGACTGTTATTTATTCAAGCCACTAACTATGTTTAATTATTCCCCAATTCAATTAATCATGTAACAATGAACTAATTAGGAATTTGGGGCACCATGGAATAAGTTGTTTAATGAGTTACCATCTCCCAAATTAAACTGAAGATGATATATATAAGTTATATATCGATAACAGTCACTTATTAATCATTACCTCGTCAGTTCTCATTCTGAACAGTCATAACCATCTTGGATCTGCAAGAACCCGAGCCTTTGCTGATTATTCAGTACTACACAAATTGGTTTAATTATTTATTTTCTAACTAACTAAATAATAACACAGAAAACACATGCACACTTACTTGAGACAAAAGTCTCTAGTGGACTGACAAGATATGATGGCTTGTTACAACATAAATTGAGGGGGGAAGAGGGATAGAGAGGAAATGGACACTTATCGTGGATACATTCTAGGACTGTCCTCACATTAATCAAGTACCTTGCACACGAACCACTGCCCGTTTTGGGAAAATAAGTAATGAATGTATCTACTTGTGGATGCCTTTGTTCGTCGTCTATCTCTGTTGAAACCAATCAATCCTTCTACAGGGAAGATGATTGGTGTAAGGCTCTGGTTGTCCACCAGAGGTCACAATGTCCTTCTTCTTAGTTGTCCTGGCTTGTATGGGCTGTTTTCAGAGCAGATTTTCAGATGCACCAATGACTGTCTGAGATGGGATTTTCTCCTTCCCACCTTGTGTCTTTAGTCAGAGTTTGAAGCACTTTACACTTGCAGCTGCAGACTGGCGGTATCGTGGTTTGGTGTTGAGGTTATCATCTTCACCTCGTGTTGGTTCAACGTTTCAAACATTTCCCACATGTAGCTAACGCTCCACACTTTTCTGGTCTTATAGGTGAGGTTATCTTCTCATCTAGTGTTGAGGTTGAGAGTCTGGTATGATATATTAATTCTTTGTCAGTCCTTTTAAGCACTCTGGTCGAATAGGGCAGTTTCATCACGCTGTCAAGCTCTCTGATCTCATTCGGGGCGTGGCTACTTAATGTGCAAAGGATATGATTAGAAGTTATCTCTTATGACTCCTATCTTAACAAAAATAGTTTAATCAATTTTTATATCACATAGACAACGATGGAAACTTGACAGATAAAGGGGGTTTCATAATAACGTCACAAAATGAAAAACAATATGACACGATTATTATTTCGGTCCCCACTGACCATTTCCCACATTTGGATGTTAGAAATATTGTTCCAAAGTTTACTCTTAGAGTTTTTGGGCGGCAAAAGTCTCTCTTAGACAAAGCCATTCCGATCCCAATACTAGAGTGCAAGAGATAGTTATCTCCTTGTTGATTTACGACAGGGTGTGAAGGTGACCATAAAACCGGCCCAGCCCCCTCTCCCTCTCCTCTTTTGTGGGTGAGAGGGGTCATCGTTCGCCATTTGCCAAGCTGATCTGAGGCCTTGGATCCTCAGCCAGGAGAGTCATGACAAAAGGGTAGTGCGTACGACCCATTACATGACTGGGGCCAAGCTTCCTGCCATCCAGGACCTGTATACTAGGCGGTGTCAGAGGAAAGCCCAAAAAATTGTCAAAGACTCCAGTCACCCAAGTCATGGACTGTTCTCTCTGCTACCGCACGGCAAGCGCTACCGGAGCACCAAGTCTAGGACCAAAAGCCTCCTTAACAGCTTCTAACCCCAAGCCATATGACTGCTGAACAATTAACCAAATGGCCACCCGGACTATTTACTATCCGAACTATCTATTCACATCGACGGGCTGTAGTGGAGCATTTTGAGAGCTTTAAATTCCTTGGTGTCCACATCACCAACAAACTATCATGATCCAAACACACTAAGACAGTTGTGAAGAGGGCACGACAATGCCTATTCCCCCTCAGGAGACTGAAAAGACTTGGCTTGGGTCCTCAGATCATCAAAAAGTTCTACAACTGCACCATCGAGAGCATACTGACTGGTTTTATCACCAGCTGGTATGGCAACTGCTCGGCATCTGACCACAAGGCACTACAGAGGGTAGTACGTACGGCCCATTACATCACTGGTGCCAAGCTTCCTGCCAGGACCTCTATACCAGGCTTTGTCAGAGACTCCACCCTAGTCATAGACTGTTCTCTCTGCTACCGCATGGCAAGTGGTAAGTCTAGGTTCAAACGGCTTCTTAACAGCTTCTACCCCCAATCCATAAGACTGCTGAACAATTAATCAAATGGCCACCCGGACTATTTGCATTGACATCCACCCCCCTTTGTTTTTACACTGCTGCTACTGTTTATTATCTATGCAAAGTCACTGTACCTCTACCTACATGTATAAATTACCTTGACTAACCTGTACTCCCTCACATTGACTTGGTACCGGTCCACCCTGTATATAGCCTCGTTATTGTTATTTTATTGTGTTACTTTTTATTTATTTTTACTTTAGTTTATTTAGTAAATATTTTCTTAACTCTTATTTTTTCTTTAATTGCATTGTTGGTTAAGGTCTTGTGAGTAAGCATTTCACGGTGTTGTATTACACACGTGACAAATAAAATGTGTGCCCGACAGGTGGGGGCGAAGGACAGTCTACTGGTGTGTACTAGCTATAGCTAGCTACCGTTGTCGCCCCTGCCTCTTCTTCAGTGGGGTTGATCGGTGGTTGGCATCCAACATTATGGTACATTACCGCCACCTACTGTACTGGAGTGCCCCTGCCTCCTGCCTATGTACTGGAGTCAGCTTAAAAATTTACCAATAGAAGTATAAAGAAGGGTTCCTGTAGATGCGAGGAATGCCCACTTGTAGGAACGCCCTTGAATTGCGGGCTGCATTTGCACCTTTTTCCACTAGGGTGCGTTTCCATTGAACTATCTTGTGTAGATAAAAACTGCTGGACGTAATGACTTCACACCTAAAAAAAAACGTTTCCGCAAAACCTAGTGTTGAATAAAAATATAGTGGTAGAAGTGTTTCCATTACCCATTTAAGCAAATTGCGCATTAACAAATTGGCCCTCCCACCTACCTGTTTCATGTCTCAGGTAGCCTGCGAAAGCCAGCATGGATACTATTATTCTAGGTGTCACAAACATCTAGAGTAGAGAATTCACAGCATGTTTTATTTTTTTAATATATTTTTTATTTTTTATTTTTTTTGGGGGGTGGATCAGCTTAATATTGCGGAGAGAATGTTGTTTCCAATGTAATTGTCTGCATCATTTCCAATCCCCCATATTTTTTMGGGTAAATATATATATCCATTCACGTATGCATACATATACACATATATACATACACATACCTACATAGACATACATACTTTTTTAAAAAGAGTATACCTTTATTATTATTCCCTGCAAACCCTACCACCGATCCCCCAATTGGAGTAAACTGATAAACATTTCTGTTTTTACCTTCAATTTATACATCTTATACACATTTACAGACACAGTCTACTTTATAATAGTTCTCTCTTGTTTGTTCTTAGTCCTTCCTCTATTTCTGTTGTCCATCCAGTTTGATTTCCACTTGTAACTGTGCTATTTCACAATAGCTCCGCACCTATACACATTTCACAGATCCGCTAGCCCTACATTGTTTATCTTGTATTAGTCCACCCTTCAGCTCCACTCAACCTTTCCCATCTATCTCCAACATCATCCATTTCGGATTTTTATTTGCCATATATTTTTCAGCTGTGCTGTGATGCTTCACAAAAGATTTGAATCTTCCTATTCTCATAGCTTCCACGGATTGTAAATTAAAATAATATTTTTTGCTAAATAATTATTATATTATTGATTGATTGACTATGGCTTTCAAATCCCCAGTATTGCATCTTGTAGCGTTAGTTCTACGCAAATGTTGCAATTCTTCAACCATTCCTGGACCTGTGACCAAAAACGAGCTACATGCGGACAATACCAAAATAAATGGTCTAATGACTCTGCCTCCTCACAGCAGAATCTACAGAGCTGAGAAGATTGTATCCCCCATATATATAACATTCTATTAGTTGCAAAATTTTGTACAATAATTTAAAATGAAAAATTCGAAGTTTTGAATCCGGCGTTGTTTTGCGTATCAATTCATAACCATGTGCCATGGAATGGGTACATCGAAATCTCTTCCCAACTATTTTGCAATTTATATGGCCACAGCTGTAAGTTTTTTGGTCCTTAAATGAAATTGGTATATGTTTTTATTTATCACACTTTTCTTTAACCATTTATGTTCTTTAATATAAGGCCGACATACAAGTTCCTTACTTTTATCCCCTTCCACCTGCCTCTTCCATTTTTGTGGTAATGCTGCAATTAATTGGTTGTAATTTTGGGTAGAGCAGACATTTCCATATGTCTGTGTTAGCTGCATGTGTGACATTACTCCACCAGTCCTATTTATGATATCATTCACAAAAATTATACCTTTTTTAAACATTTCTTCGATAAATACAATTCACAGCATGTTAATTAAAGGTGCAATATGCAGAAGTCGCTCCGCAATTTCCTGGTTGAAGCTGTTATACAAAACCAGAAGCAAAAATGTAACTTAAAACCTCTTTAGGATCATTCATTTTTTTCAATTTTCGCCTAAAATGACATACCCAAATCTAACTGCCTGTCTCAGGCATTGAAGCAAGGATATGCATATTCTTGATACCATTTGAAAGGAAACAATTTGAAGTTTGTGGAAATGTTAAATGAAAGTAAGAGAATGTAACACATTCGATCTGGTAAAAGAAAATACAAAGAAAAAAACAAAAATAAAATTGTATTTTTTTTGTACCGTCATCTTTGAAATGCAAGAGAAAGGCCATAATGTATTATTCCAGCCCAGGCGCAATTTAGATTTTGGCCACTGATGTCAGCAGTGGATGTGCAAAGTTTTAGACTGATCCAATGAACCACTGCATTTCTGTTCAAAATTTTGTCTCAAGACTGCCCAAATGTGCCAAATTGATTTATTAATAACTTTTGAAGTTCATAACTGTGCACTCTCCTCAAACAATAGCATGGTATTATTTCACTGTAATAGCTACTGTAAATTGAAAGCAAGTCTAAGAAGCGGAAGATCTGTCCTATGTGCGTTATTTCTATGAAGCTCTTTCTTAAACTTCTTCAGGAACGGTGGGTCCCCCACGGGCTGGTTGAGCTAACGTAGGCTAATGCGATTAGCATGAGGTTGTAAGTAACAAGAAAATATCCCAGGACATAGACATATCTGATCTTGGCAGAAGGCTTAAATTCTTGTTAATCTAACTGCACTGTCCAATGAGAATAACAGATCTATAAGTCACTTTTCTAGCAACGCCTCCTCTCTTTCATGTGGACGAAACGTTCTATGACTCTGTCATACAGTACACGCTTTTATTTTTTGTTGTCCTCGGCTACCTGGCTAAAATGCTTGCTCGCTAGCCTAACTTGCTCTCATGGGAAACGATGAGCCAGCTGGTTAACATTAGCCTTCTACATCTAGCTACATATTAAACTTCCATCCTCTCAGGCAAGAGACTCAGGCAAGAGACTAGATTATAACAGAATCGCTGTTATAATAATTTGCCAGTATGGAAAACAAGTCCAAATCCCTATCTTCATCCATGGCTAATTTAGGAAAGGGACAATCTTAGCTAGCTAGTCACTGGAGGATAACAACACAACAAGATTCAAGTTGTTTCTGTCAATGACATTTGGCTCTGGATGTGACATGATGTGATGTGATTGGACTGCAGCCAAATCCAAACTGGCTTCCTTGACACTTTTTTGGCTGTGCCAGGACCATTCACAGTTGAGCTCACTAGGTTTAGTTCAACACTGATTGGCTATTATTTTACAAGTGTTTTATCAAGGGAGACCAAATGCTTGCTAGCTTCACCTTGCATTCGATATTACACATACAGAGAGGCGCTGTTTCGCACGATCAGTTGCTTTCCATAGTGTGATACATTCAACCTCTTGCGAAATGAAGAACAATTATTTATTTTGTTATTGGTCAATTTTGTGGGGGGAAGACTGGCTTCCATCCATGAATACATAGCACTGCTGACTCATAGTGGGAAAATACCCTCCCTCTTTTCCCTCCAATCACAAAACAACCATACATGTATTTATGCTCTCTCACAGCTCTCACACACTCATTCTCTGTTTCATACCACTCCAAAAGGACAAAACGGTTTGAAAAGAAGGGACTCCAGTTGTCGTTTGTCGAGTTGTTTCCTGAACTTGGCGTGGCTTTGGAACAACTTTGCTAAACACAGGGAAAGAGAGTGGGGGGTGAAAGAGGGCAAAACAGAGGGAGTTGAAACAGTCCAGTGAAAGAGGACAAGGATAACTCCCGTGTCAGTACTCAAAATGGGTTGGTCTTGGGTTCTAGCCTGCTGGTGTGCATTAGTGTTGGTGTGCGCGTCTGAAGGTTTGTAGCCTACAAGGTTTTTGCATGTAGTCATCAGTTCTTTCTGTCGTTGTTTTATTTCCTGTTATGTGTTTATGGCTCCCCTTCTGTTTGTGCATGGTCTGTTAGAAGTGCGCAGAAGAGGTCATTTTTATGCACTATCAAGATCATGAAGAAAAACATTATTTGTTGGACGTGATACATTCCATTCCACCAGTTTAGTGTGGAACAACTTTGTCCAAGTCTACTAACAGTATAACTATTATTCTAGGTGTAACAAAAATCTAGACTAGAGAATTCACACCATGTTAATTAAAGGTGCAATATGCAGAAGTCGCTCCGCAATTTCCTGCTTGATAAAATTCAAATAGTTAGCCTAATTTCAGTTTGTGACAAAACAAGCAATGTATAGTGTATCATTGTACCATCTAAACCGCTATGAAATTCCTTTTCAATAACCAAAAAATATTTGTATTTTCAGCTGTTTGAAGCTGGTATACAAAACCAGAAGCAAAAATGTAACTTAAGAAATGGGAATGATAGAAATAGTACACATAGAACAGATCTTCCGCTTCTTAGACTTGCTTTCAATGAGAATAACATATCTATAAGTCACATTTCTATGTGAATTGGGTCACCCAAAAAGTTACATATTAGCTTTAAGTATTCTGATTTCATGATTTCCAAAAATCTAGGTGGCAGACAACAGTACTGACATCACATGGTCAGAGTCCTATGGCTTATTTATTAACTAGCATGTGTGGGCGTGTGTGTTTACATTCTCTCATCCCTTCCACAGATAACAGATCCCTTCCTGACCTGTTACAGAGAGAGGCCTCCATTGACATAGAGGATTTCCTGCAAAGTTAGTGTGACATGTACTGTATATATACGTGTGTGTGTGTGTGTTTCAATGCCCTCATAGTGCTGTGTGTATATCTGTCTTCCAGGGGAGATTCAGTTGGAGCCTGATAAGACCCAGAGGGAGATCACCCTGCACCTGGACACAGACTTTACACCTGGAGTTCGGCCAATGGCTGGGCCTCGCTCGTTTGGGGATTCCCACCCCAGTGTCCTCTTCCCCCCCGGCCGGCCCTCCCCTAAGAACCTCCAGGCCATCTGTCTCCATAGCAGCCATCGTCCCCGGTACCCTGCTTACTCCCTCCCCCGGAACGGAGGAGGCCACTTTCGTCGTCGAGCTGAAGCAGTCAACCGGGTAGAGTCCTGGTACAACACATGTTGCCATGGGAACGGGACACAGCAGGTCCAGGAAGTGACGTTGTGCTGCGTTACACAGGCGGTGAGTTTTTCTGTGGCAACATTTGATTCTGTCCTGTTCCATTCTGTCCTGTCGTGTTGTGTTCAGTTCTGGTCCGTTCACTCCTATTGTACCAACAGAACCACCTTCTACGTGCACAGATGCAGTAGTGATGAGGACAGAGGATGTCCAGGGAAGATGAGACTCAGTAGAAGGAAAGCCCATACAGACACAACAGATCAGCCTTGGAGTCTATCTGTATAGCTGTGTAGCTGTGTAGAGGGGAAGGCGTTTATGAGTCAGGCCCACTAAAGCTGTACCTTCACCATTTTAGGACTTCTTTTATCTCTATTTTTCATGTGTGAATTTATGTTTGTGTATGTCACTTACAGTGGGAACAGACCCTGTCCACTTTCTGTACTGTTGAGTCCTCAGTGAAGACACGCCAGCACCACTGCTGCCAGAAGGAGGGCGGGGCCAGACTGAGCTGTTTCCATAGGGAAAGCCCAAACCCCACCTACCTGCCGACCACCCCCATACCTGAACCTGGCTTCACCTTTAACCCCAACACTTGTCACAAGTAAGGAGAGAGAGAGACCGGTTTACTTTAGGTTTAGGGTAGGGCTGTTATGGTGACGGTATTACGTGACTGTTTAGTCATGGTAACTAGGCTTCTCCAAAACTGTGCTCTGGTGGTGCTGATGGTCATTAGTAGAGTACCAAACTTGCTAACAGTCAGTTGCTAATGTGCTGGTACTCAGCACCTTACTGTCTCGCTAATCACTCTGACATCAATAGAAATGTAATCGAAAATCTAATCAAACACTTCGTGAGAACCCATGAGCTCATGTTGCGCAACAGTTCTATAGGCTATTCAATTGCTGGAATTTCTTTGGGCCTCTTTTAAAAAGAGGATCCCATCAGCTTTCTGTAGGCTGAGCCTACTATATTTATTTCTCAATTTTCCTAATATTTAGCACATTGCTTCGCTTTACAACAGGATTATAGCCTACGTGGCTGCATGAATATTAACCATGGGAAATGGGCCCTCCATTTTCTATTTAAGTGTATTTACATCAAATCAAACTATATTTGTCACTTGCGCCGAATACAACAAGCGTAGACCTTACTGTGAAATGCTTACTTACAAGCCCTTAACCAACAGTGCAGTTCAGGAAGAGTTAAGAAAATATTTACCAAGTAGACTAAAATAAAAAGTAATAATAAAAGGTTACACAATAAGAATAACAATAATGAGGTTATATACAGGGGGCACCGGTACCGAGTCAGTGTGCGAGGGTACAGGTTAGTTGAGGTAATGTGTACATGTACAGTTGAAGTCGGAAGTTTACATACACTTAGGTTGGAGTCATTAAAACTTGTTTTCAACCACTCCACAAATGTCTTGTTAACAAACTATAGTTTTGGCAAGTCGGTTAGGACATCTACTTTGTGCATGACACAAGTAATTTTTCCAACAATTGTTTACAGACAGATTATTTCACTCATAATTCACTGTATCACAATTCCAGTTGGTCAGAAATGTACATACACTAAGTTGACTGTGCCTTTAAACAGCTTGGAAAATTCCAGAATATTATGTCATGGCTTTAGAAGCTTCTGATCGGCTAATTGACATCATTTGAGTCAATTGGAGGTGTACCTGTGGATGTATTTCAAGGCCTACCTTCAAACTCAGTGCCTCTTTGCTTGACATCATGGGAAAATCAAAAGAAATCAGCCAAGACCTCAGAAAAAAATGTGTAGACCTCCACAAGTCTGGTTCATCCTTGAGAGCAATTTCCAAATGCCTGAAGGTACCACGTTCATCTGTATAAACAATAGTACGCAAGTATAAACACCATGGGACCACGCAGCCGTCATACCACTCAGGAAGGAGACGCGTTCTGTCTCCTAGAGATGAACGTACTTTGGTGCAAAAAGTGCAAATCAATCCCAGAACAACAGCAAAGGACCATAGGACATATTCCAGTCTGTGCTAGCAAAACAGTCCTGTAGTGTAGCATCTGCGTCATCTGACCACATCCATATTGAGCGAGTCACTGGTACTTCCTGCTTTAGTTTAGAATTATGGTCAGATTTGCCAAATGGAGGGTGGGAGAGAGCTTTGTATGCATCTGTGTGTGGAGTAAAGGTGGTCTTGGATGTTTTTTTCTTCTCTGGTTGCACATGTGACATGCTGGTAAAAATGTGGTAAAACTGATTTAAGTTCGCCTGCATTAAAGTCCCCGGCCACTAGGTGTGCTGCTTCTGGGTGAGCATTTTCTTCTTTGCTTATGGCCTTATAGAGTTGGTTGAGAGCGGTCTTAGTGCCAGCTTCGTTCTGTGGTGTTAAGTAGACAGTTACATATAATATAGATGAGAACTCTCATTCCAGGGTCTTTCTTTTTTATTTACTATTTTCTACATTGTAGAATAATTGTGAAAAAATTCAAAACTATGAAATAACACATATGGAATCATGTAGTAACCAACAAAGTGTTAAACAAATCAAAATATATTTTATATTTGAGATTCTTCAAAGTAGCCACCCTTTGCCTTGATGACAGCTTTGCACACTCTTGGCATTCTCTCAACTAGCTTCATGAGGAATGCTTTTACAACAGTCTTAAAGGAGTTCACACATATGCTGAGCACTTATTGGCTGCTTTTCCTTCACTCTGCGGTCCAAATCATCTCAAACCATCTCAGTTCATCTGATACAGCACTCCATCACTCTCCTTCTTGGTCAAATGGCCCTTACACAGCCTGGAGGTGTGTTTGGGTCCTTGTCCTGTACGCAATCAAGGTGGGATGGCGTATCGCCGCAGAATGATGTGGTAGCCATGCTGGTTAAGTGTGCCTTGAATTCTAAATAAATCACTGACAGTGTCACCAGCAAAGCACCCCCAGACTGTCACACCACATTCTCCATGCTTCACGTTAGGAACCACAAATGCAGAGATAATCCGTTCACCTACTCTGTGTCTCACAACGACACGGCGGTTGGAACCAAAAATCTCAAATTTGGACTAATCAGAGCAAAGGACAAATTCTTCTTGTTGGCCCATCAAATCTCTTCTTCTTATTGGTGTCCTTTAGTAATGGTTTCTTTGCAGCAATTCGACCATGAAGACCTGATTCACGCAGTCTCCACTGAACAGTTGATGTTGAGATGTGTCTGTTACTTGAATTCTGTGAAGCATTTATTTGGGCTGAAATTTTTGAGGCTGGTAACTCTAATGAACATATCCTCTGCATCAGAGGTAACTCTGGGTCTTCCTTTCCTGTGGCGGTCCTCATGAGTGCCAGTTTCATCATAGCGCTTGATGGCTTTTGCGACAGCACTTGAAGAAACTTTCAAAGTTCTTGAAATGTTCCAGATTGACTGACCTTCATGTCTTAAAGTAATGATGGACTGTCAATTCTCTTTGCTTATTTGAGCTGTTCTTGTCATAATATGGACTTGGTCTTTTACCAAATATGGCTATCTTCTGTATACCATTCCCTACATTGTCACAACACAACTGATTGGCTCAAACGCATTAAGAAGGAAAGAAATTCCATAAATTAATGATGACAGATGACAACCTCATGAAGCTGGTTGAGAGAATGCTAAGAATGTGCAAAGCTGTCATCAAGGCAAAGGGTGGCTACTTTGAAGAATCTCAAATATATTATGATTTGCTTAACACTTTTTTGGTTACTGCATGATTCCATATGTGTTATTTCATAGTTTTGATGTCTTCACTATTATTCTATAATAGTGAAAATAGTAAAAATAAAGTAAAAATAAAGAAAAACCCTTGAATGAGTAGGTGTGTCCAAACTTTTGACTGGTACTGTTTACCACAACTAAAGTTGCATTAACAACAAAACATTAAGCATACAYGAGGACCTGTTTCTTTGTTAACCACTCAACACGTAAATAATTTGGAGAAAATATCCTTTCTATTTTATTCAGCTATGTTCAGTTGTATTCTTCATATTATGAAACAATGCCACGGAATTCTAAGAAAATATTTTCTGCTAAATTAACTAGTGTAGCCCGCAGCCATATGGCATAGCCTGATCAGGGCCTAACATAAGGACAACTCAGAGTATGCTATTCTGTTCTTCTGAAATAGACTACATTTTCGTCATATCATGTTTCTTTAAACCTGTCGAAAATAAATCATGGATTTATTGTGATGGTGTAGCCTATATTAAATGGATTTATTAGACTTCTGAAAATGTAGATGTTCCAAAGGTCTGCATCAGTGGTTTGTAGGCTATGTGTGGAAGCCAGGAGATGCTAAACGTGTTGATGTTAATTAACTCTAATTACCATGAGACTGGCAGTCATTTGCATGACAATCACAGGCTGACAAAATGTCATGACCGCCACAGCCCTGGCAACTAATGACTATATGTATTGTGTCCTTTCCTCCCAGGTCCCAGCCTGGTCCATGTGCTGCCAGAGGGGAGAAGCACAAGAAGAGCCCCCAAGCTACTCCCAGAGACTCTGACATCAGCTTCCCCCCTGGACGCCCTACTTCCGACAACATTGAATTGGTCTGCTGCCTACACAACCGCCGACCCCTCTCCACCACCAAGTACCTGCCACGTACAGGCTTTGGCTGGCTGGCCCGCCAATCAAAGGCTATGAACCAGCTGGAGAGAGGGTTCAAACACTGCTGTAAGGGACAGGAGGACGTGCTACCCTGTGCTGAGGGAAAGGTAAGGAGCAGTGTGTGTGTGTGTGGGTTATGGCCTGCCTACCTGCACTTGGTAACGTGGGAAAAGTAAGGATCCAATTCATACCTACACTGAAGAAGGCTGATGAACTGAAACAACTGTATAAACTATCCTCTATACAGTGAACAATGATATATTTTTTCCATCTCTCTCCTCTCTTAGTGGCGTGAGGTGCTTGACAGGTTCTGTGAGGAAGAGCAGAAGGGGAGACTTCGCAACTCCTCGTGTTGTGATGTGGGAGAAGGTGAGGACAGGTACACCTGTTTCTCCTCCCGCGCCCCTCATCCAGACTATGACCAAAAGCTTGACTCTGCTTCTGCCGCACCACAGACTCACACCCTCGGACACATCTGTGAAACATACAAGATCATCAAGAAGAAGTAAGTGTGTTTGTTTAGCATTATTCGGTGTGTGTGTGTGTGTGTGTGTGTGTGTGTGTGTTTAATTTGACCTTTTTCCTCCTCAGTCACATTTTTATGCTGCCCAGCCTGATTGTTTATCTTTCTGGGTGACAGAACCAGAACTTTCAGAAAGGGTACATTTCATTGTAGTAGATGGTGACTATAGCTAGGTTTCCATTCCGTTGGTGACAGATTTTAAATATTGCCATTTTCCCACCAAACTAACTTGTTGCTGATTTTTGTAGTGCACACAAAATGTATTTTTTTCTATTTTCCTGAATAGAAATCTGAATTTCACTGTGTTTCGATCATAATTCCAACTCTACCGATAGATTTGTCACAGAAACTGTTGTTATAAATAGTAAATGTGACAACTCTGGTCTTGGCACATGTGCTCTAGCCAACAGCTAGCAGATACAGTCTGGGTAGGCTAGTCTACATTATGAGATTATTATGGATAACAGCGACCAATTTACATGTTTCAAATGGCAGTCAATCATCAATCACCATGTCACCAGAATAAGACCCTTAATATTTATTGGAAAGGAACATCAAGCTCATCACTGTGCGTCTTCACCACCCTGTGAAGTTCTTCATAACTTGTTTCATCTGTAGCCTAATAAACTGCATAGTTTCCTGAGTCGTAGTGGAAGGACCACACACCATATTATTGAGTGACTGCAAGTTTACGTCGATATGATGGTTATTATATCAATACTTGTGCATAAAGGCAGTTCCACCGCCATTTCTCACATAACTCATTTTACAGACGAAAAGATCCCACCATGTCAAACGAACAAATGATCTGTCAGTATTTATACAATTCTACAAAAAATTCCTGTTTCCATTACAGTTGTTGTGGGTTTTGTTTTATACGGTATGAGCTTACTCGCAATGAAACTGTGGATGGAAATGTGGTTAATGACATTAAAATTCCAGATTTGCATTGTATCAAAAACCATTACCAAAAGTTTAAAAACAATAGTATACAATAACTTTCACAAGTATCTTATTACAGCAGCTAGTTTGATCCAGGGACATTTGTACATATCTGTCTAACAAAGATCTTTGACTGATTTGGTTTGGTTTGATTATCGAGTTAAACAAAGATGTAGTATACTGAGATGATCTTGCAATCTGGTCTCTCAGGTTCCCTTTGGATCTCCCTGTCCAGAACTTTGTGGGCCAATGCTGCTCCCTGCCAGCAGACCAGAGAACTGCATGTGTTCAGATACAGGTGAGTTCGACACTTAATAATGCAGGTTCACTCAGACAACCCCATATCTCATATTAACCAGGTTGTCCCAATGGGACACACGGGACGGTTGGTCCCGTGTGGCTCAGTTGGTAGAGCATGGCGCTTGCAACGCCAGGGTTGTGGGTTCATTCCCCCACGGGGGGACCAGGATGAATATGTATGAACTTTCCAATTTGTAAGTCGCTCTGGATAAGAGCGTCAGCTAAATGACTTAAATGTAAATGTAAATGTAAATGGGATAAAATGAACATGATTGGCCATCAAGTGTCAACAGGATCTTAGACTGAGAGTTAAGTTAGTTATAAACAATTATTTTTATATTGTAGCTCTTTGCATATTGCAGGCTTTTTGATATAGTTGTTAACTTCTCTCTTTGACTGTGAACCCAGCTAGTGATGCTGTCGCAGAGACGCTGTCTTGAGGGGAAGCCCTCCTCTTCCGCTGTCTTGCAGAAGTCCTGCCCTTCCTCCTCCTTCTCCCAGGACTCCCCTATGTGCCTCTCCAGACTGCTCATGAATGCCATCACCAAGGCAACCAAGTCCCCACACCTCAGAAAGAGGAAATTCCTCCTCACCTGATTTAGTTTTTACTCTGATGGCAGTCAGAATTGGCGGTCAGGGGATTTGTAGTCACTAGATGACCATGCCAGAAAGGATAGAATTGGCTAATACAGAGTAACTGTTGAGCAAGTGCATGATTTAGTCAAACAGGGGTTAGGGTGTGGGTAAGAGTAAGAGTAAGCAGAATTTATAGTTAGAAAGTTAAATTTATTCCATATTTTCTAGCATGGCCAGATGACAACCAATTAATGTATGGTATCCGAGTGCACATAATATTTCAGTATGACTGTCAGTGTCTGTCATTAAGAGGGTGTTATAATGATAGAACACCTGGAGAGCTGATATGAATATAAAAAAGAAGTGGTAATTCAAATGGGGATTTGTTTCGTAAAGCAGATGTGTTTCAGATTTGTTAGTTGTATTTTTCATATAGCTCCAGAACTGCTAGTCCAGTTGTCCTGTTCTATTTCTAACGTTTGAAATAAATCTTTATAGAATATGTCTTAATTATTTTGGAGTGAAGCACTGCCAGTTATTGTAATTTGTCATTATCTGACACATGCACAACATTGAAATGATTATTTGAATAAACTGAAATGTTGATGGAAGTGGACCTTATGTTATAMTGACTGTGTGACTGACATTTATCCACTAAGTTAGTGTAGTAGAACTTGCATTAATAGAGACAGACAGGGTCCTCACTAGCTGTCACAGCCACGGAGTTTAGCCCAAAGCCTGGCAGATGGCGATATTGAGTCGTTTCATCTTACCATCCAAAGGCACTGTATGAAGCCGGCTATATACACTTGTATCCTTAATGGACCGGTTATTACATTAAACATTCTCCATTCAGGCTGCAAAGGCATCGATTTCCTCCGTAATTTGATTTAATGGCGAGAAGGCAGAAAAAAAAACGGGGAAACTGCTTTCTTTATGAAACACTATTTTCCACCACCATGCTGAGAGTGGCTAAGAATGTTAGTCCCAGATGTTGCATATTGCGTTCAGCCAATCAGGTTGCAGAAGAATGTATACCTTACCCCAGTGACGCTGGGTCAGGACAGGAGAGTCTTCTCCACCTTTCTAAGCCTGTTATTGTACAGGCTCTTATCAGCTTGACTATTCAAAAGTTTGGACACACCTACTCATTCAAGGGTCTTTCTTTATTTTGACTCTTTCTACATTGTAGAATAATAGTGAAGACATCAAAACTATGAAATAAGACACTATGAAATAATGTAGTAACCAACAGTGTTGGTGTGTTAAACAAATCAAAATATATTTTATATTTGAGATTCTTCAAGTAGCCACCCTTTGCCTTGATGACAGCTTTTTACACTCTTGGCATTCTCTCAACCAGCTTCATGAGGAATGCTTTTACAACAGTCTTGAAGGAGTTCCTACATATGCTGAGCACTTGTTGACTGCTTTTCCTTCACTCTGTGGTCCAAATCATCCCAAACCATCTCAAATGGGTTGAGGTCTGCTGATTGTGGAGGCCAGGTCATCTGATACAGCACTCCATCACTCTCCTTCTAGCCCTTACACAGCGTGGAGGTGTGTTTTGGGTCATTGTCCTGTTGAAAAACAAATGATAGTCCCACTAAGCACAAACCAGATGTGATGGCATATCGCTGCAGAATGCTGTGGTAGCCATACTGGTTAACTGTGCCTTGAATTCTAAATAAAACACAGACAGTGTCATGAGCAAAGCACCATCACACCTCCTCCTCCATGCTTCACGGTGGGAACTACACATGCGGAGATGATCCGTTCACCTACTCTGCGTCTCACGCCGGTTGGAACCAAAAATCTCAAATTTGGACTCATCAGACCTAAGGACAGATTTCCACTGGTCTAATGTCCTTTGCTAATTTTTCTTGGCCCAAGCAACTCTCTTCTTATTATTGGTGTCCTTTAGTAGTGGTTTCTTTGCAGCAATTCGACCATAAAGGCCTGATTCACGCAGTCTCCTCTGAACAGTTGATAGGCAAGATGGCGCCTGACAGATAGGGCAGTTCTGCTTCTAGCTCCCAAGCAACTTTGCAGTATTTTGCTTTTTGTGTGTTATTTCTTACATTATTAGCCCAGGAAATGTTTGTGTTATTACATACAGCTGGAAATAACTTTTGGATATCAGAGCGGCGGTAACTCACCAGCATTACCACCGGGAATACGACTTTCCCGAATTGAATCCTTTGTTCGTACCCCCAGGGCAATTTAACTGATTCCAGAGGCTGATCCAAAACACCGCCGGCGGAGAAGAGGTATTCAGAGTGGACTTCTAGTCCGACTCAGGAGGCGCACACACCATCCACTGCTTCCTAGTGTATTACTTGCTAATGTTCATTCTCTGGCTAATAAATTAGACGAGCTCAGGTCGAGAATCTCCTTCCAGAGAGACATCAGGGATTGTAACATACTCTGTTTCACGGAAACATGGCTGTCTCGGGATATACTGTCTTTGTCCATACAGCCAGCTGGGTTCTCAATACATCGTACAGACAGGAATAAAGAACTCTCTGGGAAGAAGAAAGGCGGGGGTGTATGTTTCATGATTAACTACTCATGGTGTGATTATGATAACACACAAAAACGTATGTCCTTTTGTTCACCCGACCTAGAATACCTCACAATCAAATGTTCGTATTACCTCCCAAGAGAATTCTTTGGTTATAGTCACAGCCTGTGATCTGTGGTGATGAATCATCAGGAGTCATCACCTGCGAGGGCTGCAAGGTGAGACTGCAGCACTACACACCTAATTTCACTCTGACCAAGCAGACATAACAAACCGTGTGGTCAGATGACTTATTTTCAGGGGTTTCATTGGTTATGTCAATGGTCCTCTCTCCCCCTCAGGGTTTTTTCCGGCGTAGCCAGCTGCCGTCCGTGTCCTACTCCTGTTCCAGACAGAGTAACTGTCCTATAGACAGAGCCAGCCGCAACCGCTGCCAGAGCTGCCGACTGCAGAAGTGTGTGATCCAGGGCATGAGCCGGGATGGTGAGACACGCACACACACATAAAAAAAGATGTCTCCTGGTAAAATAAAGGTTGAATAAACACACACTTTTCAGATCAGGACAGTGGATCAGCGTCTACAGATCGTAAATTGTAATGCAGCAGACGACTCCTTTCTGGTCTCTAGTATGGGTGAATGGAATGTCCAAAACTTCAACATCAATGAACACTGGGACAATATATTTCAAATGCTGGGAATGATGAGATGGAATATGGAAAATGTGTAAAGACATTATAACAAAAACTTGAGGAGCTTTAACACCAGGTTTACGTCCTTTACGTGGTGTAGAAAATATCAAGGATGAAGAGAATGTTTTAGTGATGATAGGATTGTGATTTTAGTTCTCCAATGAGATCATAGTGATTAGGATACTTTGCCTCGTAACTAGCCACACCCCAGGGAGCCCAGAGAGTGTGTCAGCATGATGAAAACTCACCCCTTTCCTTTTTTCTTTAAGGGGTGGATCAGCTTAATATTGCGGAAAGATGGTTGCTTCCATCAATGTAATTGTGTGCATCATTCCCAATCCCCCATATATTTTGGGGGGTAAATATTACCATATACATAGACATATATACTTTTTTTTTTTTTTAGAATATACCTTTATTATTCCCGCACACCCTTCCACCCTTCCCCCAATTGGATTAAACTAATAAACAATAACACTTTGGCTTCTGCCTTCAGTTTATACATCTTATACACATTTTACAGACACAATCTATTTTACAATAGTTTAGTCCTTCCTTTATTTCTGATGTCCATCCAGTTTGATTTCTATTTGCAACTGTGCTATTTCACAAAATTCCTGAACCTATATACATTTTACAGACCCATATGTTTTACATTGGTTATCTTGTTGTTAGTCCCATCCTTCAGCTCCATTCAACCCCTCCCATCTATCTCTCAACACCATCCATTTTGGATTTCTATTTGCCATATATTTTTCGACTGTGCTGTGATGCTTGACAAAAGTACTGAACCTTTCTATTCTCATAGCTTCAACAGATTGTAAATTTAAAATATATATTTTTGCTAAAATAATAATTATATTATTGATTGATTGAATATCGCTTTTCAAATCACCCAGTATTGCTATCTAGCAGCAGTTAGTTCTAGGCAAATGTTGCAATTCTTCAGCCATTCCTGGACCTGTGACCAAAAACGAGCTACATACAGACAATAACAAAATAAATGATCTAATGACACTGCCTACTCACAGCAAAATCTGCAGAGCGGGAAGATTGTATC
Source organism: Salvelinus sp. IW2-2015 (assembly GCF_002910315.2). Lineage (NCBI taxonomy): Eukaryota > Metazoa > Chordata > Actinopteri > Salmoniformes > Salmonidae > Salvelinus > Salvelinus sp. IW2-2015. The sequence continues at coordinate 307,649 of NC_036845.1, forward strand.
CCCCATATATATAACATTCTATTGGTTGCAAGAATTTTGTATAGAAATGTAAATAGAAAATTTTTAAAGTTTTGAATCCGGCGTTGTTTTGCGTATCAATTCATAAACCATGTCCATGGAATGGGTACATCGAAAAACTCTTCCCAACTATTTTGCAATTTTATATGGCACAGCTGTCAGTTTTTTGGTCCTTAAATTAAATTGGTATATGTTTTTATTATCACACTTTTCTTTAACCATTTATTTCTTTAACCTTTCTCGCCCAGGGGTTCCGCTAGCGGAACACCCACAACATTCCGCTGAAAAGGCAGCGCGCGAAATTCAAAAATATTTTTTGAAATATTTAACTTTCACACATTAACAAGTCCAATACAGCAAATGAAAGATAACATCTTGTTAATCCAGCCAACGTGTCGATTTTTAAATGTTTTACAGCGAAAACACAACATATATTTATGTTAGCTCACCACCAAATCCAAAAAACACAGACATTTTTTCACAGCAAATATAGCTTTCACAAAAACCACAAATAGAATAAAATGAATCACTAACCTTTGAACATCTTCATCAGATGAGTCATATGACATCATGTTACACAATACATTTATGTTTTGTCGATAATGTGCATATATATTGTCACAAGCCGGCTCATAGCCTGTGACAAAAATGAGGGACACGAACAACAGGTATAGGCCAATTAAAAGTGTTCTTTATTATAAACAAAACTATTAACTTAAAACTAAGAAAAAGGAATGAGGTGTGAAGATCAGAATGTAAGGTGTATGTAAAGTGCATGGATGCGTGAATATGTGTTGTAACATGACTGAGTGAAAACTATGCAAAACTACAAAGGAACAAACAAAACATGATCAATCTGGAGGAGCAGAGAGAGAGAGAGAGGTGTTAGTGAAGCAGTTTTATACCCTGAGCCCAGGTGGCTCCAATCACTAACGACCCTCCTCTGCCTGCAGGAGGAACCGCCCCTGCATGCAGAGGAGGAGCCATGACAATATATATATAAAAAAATCTCAAGTTTACATTGGCGCGTTACGTGCAGTAATGTTTTGATTCCAAAACATCCGTGATTTTGCAGAAATACTCATAATAAACATTGATAAAAGATGCAAGTGCTATTCACAAAATTAAAGATAAGCTTATCCTCTATGCAACCGCTGTGTCAGATTTCAAAATAAACTTTACGGAAAAAGAATAATCTGAGAACGGCACTCAGAGCACAATCCAGCCAAAGAAATAGTCGCCATTTTGGCGTCAACAGAAGCTACAAAAACACTAAATATGCACTTACCTTCAAATAACTTCATCAGAAGGCACTCCAGGATCCAGTTCGACAATAATGACTGAAAAGTTCCATAAAGCCCATCATTTAGCCACTTGTTGTTAGCATGTTCAGCCCACAATCCATTTTCATGACGCACGAGCAATCCCTCCAGACAAAAACTCAAAAAGTTCCGTTACAGGTCGTAGAAACAAGTCAAATGATGTATGCAATCCATATTTAGGATGTGTTTAACATTAATCATCAATAAGGATCCAACCGGAGAATTTCATTGTCTGAAGAAAGAGCATTGGAACGAGAGCACTCTCTCTCACTCGCGCGCAAAATGAGACTGAGAATTTCTGAAGACCACTCAGTAAAATAGCTCCTATGAGCCCCTCCTTTATAGTAGAATCATATAACCAAAATCTAAAGACGGTGACATCTAGTGGAAGCCCTAGGAAGTGTTCGCTTATCCATAACTATATGGGGTATCATTTGGCACTGTTTTGAAAATCGAGTTCTCACGTCCTGTTTGGAAGTCTTCTCAGGTTTTTGTCTGCCAAATGAGTTCTGTTATACTTACAAACATAATTCAAACAGTTTTAGAAACTTCAGAGTGTTTTCTATACAATAGTAATAATAATATGCTTGTATTACCTTCTGGGACAGAGTAGGAAGAAATTCCGTTTGGGTACGCAATTCGTTCAAAGTGGAAACACTGCCCCCTGTCCATAATTTAATACAGGGCCGACATACAAGTTCCTTACTTTTTTCCCCTTCTACTTGCCTCTTCCATTTTTGTGGTAATGCTGCAGTTAGTTGGTGGTAATTTTGGGTAGAGCAGACATTTCCATATGTCTGTGTTAGCTGCATGTGTGACATAACTCCACCAGTCCTATTTATAATATCATTCACAAAAATTATACATTTTTTAAACATTTCTTCAAAAAATATGTTTTTTTGATCAATTAGTATATTTGAGTTTAACCACAATATTTGTTGTATTATTTGTTCTGTCTTTTCAGGTGGATTAAACTGAAATTGCAACCAACTTTTTAAGGCTTGTTTAAAAAATAACGATATTTTGGAGAATATTTCCTTTTCAAACAACCGAAAGTGAGCAGGTGTAATCTGAATAAAGGGAAAAAGGCCATTCTTGAACATAACATTTACTAGAGAACCAGTTTGGATTTAAGTGTAACTTTTGTATGACTAATGCCTTTAGTGAGAGGTCTAATGCTTTAATATTTATTCATTTCTGCCCTCCGAATTCATATTCGTTATATAAATAGGACCTTTTAATTTGGTCTGTCTTGCCATTCCAAATAAAATTGAATTTTTTTTGTTCATATAGTTTAAAAAGCAGGTCACTAGGTGTACACAAAACCATAAGCAAATAGGTAAACTGTGATATGACTAAAGAGTTAATCAGGGTGATTTTTCCACAAATAGACAGGTATTTTCCTTTCRATGGTAGCAAGATCGTATCTATTTTTTGCTAACTTTCTATAAAAATGTATTGGAGTGAGATCATTTCATTCTTTTGGGATTTGTATACCGAGTATGTCCAAATCTCTGTCAGACCATTTAATTGGTAAACTACACGGTAATGTAAAATGTGCATTTTTTTGTGATCCAATACGTAATATCATAATTTGGTTTTAATCCAGAGAGGATAGCAAAAGTATCTAGATCCTCTATGAGGCCGTGGAGAGAATCTAATTGTGGTTTTAAAAGAAAACATGAATCATCAGCGTACAATGACACCTTAGTTTTTAAGCCACGAATTTCTAATCCCTTAATATTATTGTTTGATCTAATTTTAACAGCTAACATTTCGATGGCATTAATAAATAGATATGCCGATAATGGACTTTTCTTATTATCTGCTAGGCCATTACAGTTGTAACTGGCTATACTTATTTCACCACTTACCATAATGAGATACAACTTTCAATTCTATTTATCAAAATATATGTTTGTAAACGCACCATTAAAAAGTAACATGATGATTGAGTGTCTATATAGCTGTACCATGATATTTGCATTGCTACTAAGTAAACCTCCAATTGGTGCCTACTATTCCACCCGCTAAATGCCCTCCTCATCCCGAGTTGGGTTGTCATCCCAATGCCCGGCAGACCACCCCCGACCCCCGTATCCTATAGCTCTGAAAAGACTGGGATCCATCCTTTGAAAAGAGCACACAGTGCCATTTACTGAAAAGACGGGTCCCGTGTGGCTCAGTTGGTAGAGCATGGCGCTTGCAACGCCAGGGTTGTGGGTTCATTCCCCACGGGGGGACCAGGATGAATATGTATGAACTTTCCAATTTGTAAGTCGCTCTGGATAAGAGCGTCAGCTAAATTATGTAAATGTAATTTACAGAACAGATCAACCGCCAAATGCATTTCCATCGCCCTCACCTCGATTTGCATTATATATAGCAAAATCCTGTTCCTTAATTTCCATAATTAGCTATTCATATTTGTAGTGATGTAGGCAATTTATGCAAAGGATTTTATCTCTAACCAGTCTCGCCATTACCAAAATTACATTATTGCAAGCAATTATTATATTAACAAACAATTATTGTGAATCATCCTATATTGTCCCTAACATCTTTACTCCTTCGCAACAGTTGTGGGATATGCACATACACACTCAACCCTTTCCCCCACACAACCATAGGCTCACATTCTCAACAGTTGCACCATCCCAGAGCCCAACTCAAGATAGGTCTTGATTTACAAATGCACTTACAGTTGCAGCTGTATGAGAAGGCCTGCAAGACTGTGCAAAAAAAAATGGGCAGAAATTGAGAGATTTTATTAAGCATTGTCACGTCCTAGATGATGGAGGTCAAATGTACACCTATTCCCTGAAACACCCACAACACGGTCCCCGTATTGACCATATTACCAAGCATCTTGTCACGACTTCCGCCGAAGTCGGTTCCTCTCTTTGTTCGGGCGGCGTTCGGCGGCCGACGTCACCGGTCTTCTAGCCATCGCCGATCCACATTTAATTTTCCATTTGTTTTGTCTTGTTTTCCCACACACCGGATTTACATTCCCTCATTACTTGTCGTGTATTTAACCCTCTGTTCCCCCCATGTCTGTGTGTGAAATTGTTTGTTGTAAAGTGCTTGTGCACTCTGACTGGTTCGCGACGGGTTATTTTGTACCCATATTTTGTTGTTTCCTGGGTGCTGTTGGTTTTGCTTATTAAACTGCTACGGTTATTACCCAGTTCTGCTCTCCTGCGCCTGGCTTCCATGCAGCCAGTCCCGCACCCCTTACACATCTCCATGCAGCCAGCCCCGCACCCCTTACACATCTCCATGCAGTCAGACTTTTGATTTTGTGCCAACAGGGCCACAATAATATACCCCCTCTCTGAATGTCCGAGTGTGACCCCCTCCCCATGGGTTACTGCAGCTTGTGTTGCCAGCACTGCCACTGCCTGGGTGGGGGCACCCCACCGGAATCCCCACAGGCTAGGTACAAGGTCGTCAAGGTTCTCATTAGCAGCTTGGCATTTCCGTGTATAGTATGCTCTCCCTTTAGGGGGCWTTGGCTTTGCAGGACCAACCCTGCCAAGCAGGCTCAGAATCTTGAGGGGGCAGTGCTGCTCTAGGTCTCTGACCGCATTTTGGCTGCATACAGACCGCTTACAGCAGGCCCATAAAACAGTTAGGGACTTCTCCTTAGTATCTAGGTCATTCAGGTGGGTGTCTAAGGTATAGGGTTGTGGACCGTTCCATCATATAGGATCATAAATAAATAAATTAGATATATAATTTATTTAAACAATTTAGTTCCCCCATGGCTCTAGGCTCCAGGTCTGGCCTACCACGGCTCCTGTGTGTCTCCTGGCAGTGGGCACTTACACAAAAGAGGTAAGGGAGTGGACACATACACACACTCGAAACACATAATCAGACTAGCACTGTTTAATATCTATTACCCCTTCCTTCTCACTCCCTCTTCTTCACGGTTCGACTCCCGTCAGCCATCTCCTGACCAGACGATAGGGATGGGAATTAGATTGTAGATGACCCAGAAGGGAATTAGATGACCCAGAAGACCCCTACTGCCCTACACCCCCTCCCTGCTTCACATAGAGGAGCTGTGTGACAGTATCGTGCGGTCCCATAGGGACACCAGTCAGAAGACAAAGTACAGTGAGACKCAGGTTTTATCTTGAACATATGAAACGTAGGAGGGATACAAAGGGTGAGGGGCAACAGAAGACGAACAGCAGAGGGGCTAAGGATTTTAGAGATGGGGAAATGGCAGATAAAACGGGGGGGAAAGTATACAGGACTCCACCCGGAGGGGCAGGTCCCGGGTGGAAAGCCATACCCTCTGCCCYAGCCAATAGTTGGGAGCAGGGGTCCAGTGGCAATCCGCTTGTCGAAGATACCTGAATGTGGTCTTCAAAAGAGCGGCCCGGGCTCTCTTCCAGGTACGGCAACAGCGGCGGATGAACATCTGGGCAGAGGGTATGCTGACTTCTTTTTCTTGCTCAGGGAGGAGCGGGGGCTGATATCCCAAGAAACACTCAAGGGGCGAGAGATCAGCGGCCAAGCAGGGAAGGGTGTTACGGGTGTATTCCACCCACACGAGTTGCTGGCTCCAGGTGGTGGGGTTGGCGGAAACGAGGCAACGAAGGGCCGTCTCCAGGTCCTGATTGGCTCGCTCCGACTGGCCGTTAGATTGGGGGTGGAAACCAGAGGACAGGCTGGCTGACGACCCAATGACGGTGCAGAACGCCTTCCAGAACCGGGACGAGAACTGGGTACCATAAGCATTGCTGTATCTCCTGCGGTGTCTCCAATGTGGCTCTTTGCTGTGAGACAGCATTGTGAGCTGGTCTGGTCTGCCAGGTCATTCATGGGCAGTTCATACTATAAGACTCAGGATGTGACCCACATGCTGACACAGGAGGCGGATAGTACAGTTTTCAATAATTTCTTATAACACGGGGCAAAGGGCAGGGTCGAGTACAGGCATAGGTTCGTAATGCAGTCAGAGTCAGGCAGGTACAGGACGGCAGGCAGAATGGTTAGAACGGGAAAAACTAGGAAACAAACACTTGAGAAAACAGGAAAACGGGAAAGCACGCTGGTAACACAAGACGAACTGGCAATAGACAAACAAAGAACACAGGTATAAACACACAGGGGATAATGGGGAGATGGGCGACACCTGGAGGGGGGTGGAGACAAGCACAAAGACAGGTGAAACTGATCAGGGTGTGACACTCTCGCCCCCTTTCCCTCTCTCTCCCTCTCCCCCTCCCCTCCCCTCCCTTTCTCTCCCTCTCCCCCTCCCTCTCTCTCCCCCCCTCCCTCTTTCTCTATCCCCCTCCCCCTCCCTCCCTCTCTCCCTCTCCTCTCCAGTCAGTAGATGAGATGTGGCAGCACTGTGCCGTGAGGCTGACTGAAGCGGTACAGTACGTGGTGGAGTTCGCCAAACGCATCCCAGGGTTCCGTGGGCTTGGACAGAACGACCAGATCACCCTGCTCAAGACTGGTGAGCCGAATCCACCTGTCAATCACTACTTACTCTACTGTCCTCTCTCAAGAAAAGTCTTCCTGTAAGAAGTGCACATTGCCATTATTAAATATTCTCTCCCCTCTCTCTCTCCCTCGCTCCATCTCTCTCTCAGGTTCGATGGAGGTGGTTCTGGTCAGAATGAGCAGGTGTTTTAACACAGAGAACAGCACCGTCTTCTTCGATGGGGAGTTTGGCAGCACTGAACTTTTCAAGTCTCTGGGTTAGTCCATTGGTTCCTAGTCTTAGCTGTTGAATGGATGCTACACTGCCCTCCATATTTATTGGGACAGTGAAGGATTTTTTATTCTTATGGCTCTGCTCCAAAAGTTTGGATTTGAAATCAAATGACTGAGGTTAAAGTGCAGACTGTCCGCTTTAATTTGAGGGTACATAGCACCCCCATTTTAGGGGACCAAAATTATTGGGACGAATTCATTTATATGTGTATTAAAATAGAAAAAAGTTAAGTATGTGGTCCCATATTCATAGCACACAATGACTACATCAAGCTTGTGACTCAAAACATTTATTGGATGCATTTGCTGGTTGTTTTGGTTGTATTTCAGATTATTTTGTACCCAATAGAAATAAATGGTAAATAATGCATTGTAATTTTGGAGTCACTTTTATTGTAAAGAATAGAATATGTTTGCTAACACTTATACATTAATYTGGAGACTGTATGATATTTGTGTGTCTAACTATCTGAACTTTAACCTCAAATCCAAACTTTTGGAGTATACTATCTCATATTAACTTCGCCAATTGGTTCCTAGTCTTAGTGGTGCTAACTATGCTAACTGTGTTGTTGCAGGCTGTGGTGATCTGATGGTGGCGGTGTTTGACTTCGCTCACAGTGTGTGTGCCCTGAGACTGACTGAGCAGCAGATGGCTCTCTTCAGCTCACTGGTGCTCATTAACCCAGGTAAGACACACAAATGCACACACATTCTGTAAAATGATATTGTTMCAGATAATCTTAGTACAATAAAGTTATAGATCAGCAAAGTCATAGATCCGTAAAGTCACAGAAACGTAAAGTCATAGATCCGTAAAGTCATAGTCATAGATCCATAAAGTCATAGATCCGTAAAGTCATAGAACATAATAAGCTGATTAATGGTATAAAATTATCTATTTTATCTCTTTTAATCTTTTTTTGTGTGTATTTTTGTTTGTGTGTGTGTGTAGATCGCCCCTGTATTGAGGATAGAGGCAGAGTACATAGAATGAGGAGAGACTTGGAGGTATGCCTCAGCCACATGCTACGCAGAGACAACCAAGAGAGCCTTCAGCACAAGGTAACACACACAGGCACTTGCACATACACACTCACAGACACACACTCACGCATTCAAGTTTGACTGAGTAGTGAGTGGAGAGCGTTACCAGTGGTGTTATGTACTTAAGTAAAAATACTTTAAAGTACAACTTAAGTAGTTTTTTGGGGTATCTGTACTTTACTTTACTATTTATATTTTTGTCAACTTTTACTTTTACTTCACTACGCTCGTAAAGAAAATAATGTACTTTTTACTCCATACATTTTCCCTGCTACCCAAAAGTACTCGTTACATTTTGACAGGAAAATTTTCCAATTCACATACTTATCAAGAGAACATCCCTGGTCATCCCTACTGCCTCTGATCTGGCGGACTCCCTAAACACAAATGCTTCATTTGTAAATTATGTCTGAGTGTTGGAGTGTGCCCCTGGCTATCTGTAAATGTTTTTTTTATGTTGCCATCTGGTTTGCGTAATATAAGGACATTGAAATGGTTTATTCTTTTACTTTTGATACTTAAGAACATTTGAGCAATTCCATTTACTTTTGATACTTAAGTATATTTTTAACCAAATACTTTTGGACTTTTACTCAAGTAGTATTTTACTGGGTGACTTTAACTTTTACTTGAGRCATTTTCTGTTAAGGTATCTTTACTTTTACTCAAGTATGACAATTGAGTACTTTTTCCACCATTGGTGTTTACACTCTATGACATCACTGGACAGTGTGTAGAACTGTCATTGACTAGCTCTCTGTGTGTGTTGTCCCCAGCTCTACCAGAAGGTGTCAGTGTTGCAGTCTCTGTGCAGTCTTCATGTGGAGAAGCTGCACTGGTTCAGCCAGCGCTACCCGCTCACCGTCCACTCTGTCTTCCCTCCTCTATACAAGGAGCTGTTCACCTCCGACCTGCCTTCTGTGGACTCCCTGTGAACTCCCTCTGAACTGCACCGTACATGTTGACAGATAATTAGACAAAGAAACTTGCATACAGTAGTAGACAGACACAGACACACAAACACACAGACACYCACATAGACACAGACACACACAGACACTTAGAGACACACAGAGACATGAGAATGCATTGATAACATGAGATGAAATTACTTTGAATGCTTCACTTGTTGAATAAATATATTTTTTGTCATTTCAGAGAGCAATGATTTGATTTGATTAAATTATTTCAGTAGCCTATTAGTGATTGGACGTTGAACCGATTTTCATGCAAAACAATGTTTTATAGGTTGTTGTTTTGTTTTTCCTTTTTGAGAGTGTTATTTCGTCCTTGAGTTGATGTATGTTATTTTGACTCAGGGCGGTTGTTGTGACTGTTGGGGCGGCTGTTGTGACTGTATCCAGACCAGTTTCTAGCTGGTATAAATGACCATATTTAGATGATCACTATGAAATCTAATGGGTGTTTTCTGAGTTGTTTTTAAATGTGTGACTTTACAGAGTTGGCTAACCCATCAGACTGAGAACCTGAGCTATAGCCCATGGGCCCCACGGTTCAGGACCCAAACACACAGTCAAGTATATAGCTAGTCTTCTCAATGAACTGTGTGTGGATCGAATTTGACCAACAATCCTATGTGTSTCTATCGAGCTTTAAATGAGGCTGTGTGTTGCATTAAAACAGAGTCAGAAATCCTAGACAGGCAGAAATGTAAATATGAGTAATCTACAACATATAAAACTTTGATGCTGGGTAATATTGCTGTAGGCCTACAGTATGTAGGCATTTGAATGACTAACTTTGGGCATGACTGTTATTGTAAACAGATTTTACAAACATTACCGTTGTGTTTCTTTAACATTCTCTCTCTGTTAGTTTGTCTCCAAAGTGTTACCATGGTGATTCCCATGGCTTCCAATAAACTGCTGATATGATTTAAAAAATTACTGGTGTTCCTGTATTGTCTGTTTTCCCAATGTACAAAATAGGATGTTTATTGCATACCAGGAAGGGAAAGAGCTTGAAGAAACATAGCTGGGGAGAGCTCAGTACATGCAGCTGCACACTGGTAGAATTGACATGTTTTAACGTCACATCTATGACAAAACACACACAGACATTCCAGCTTTGAGCCGTCCTCAACGGTGTGTGTGTTTGATTCATAGACTATCCAATGAGCTGAGTGTGTTCTATCGACATCTGTGTGTATTTGTGTGTGAGAGAGCGTGGTGAAAGCAAAGTAGACCCCAGCACACTGCTGAATGCTGCGGCTGTTCATCGAGTGCAATGTCCAGGCTTGAATCATCATTTCCACTTGAGTTTCAAATGTAACTTAGTCACGCATTGATGTCATTGAGGGTCAAAATTCAACTTAAGTGGGAGTTAAGATTCACCCCTTGATGAACTGCAGAGGCATTCAGCAGTGTGCGGATGTCTGTCTTTCTTTCATGACTTTACCTTCGGTACCTCGTAGCTGAAAGTATCCTAACTGGATGTGGGTACAGAACACCACTTCTTAACTGTGTGTGAGAGTGGCAGTGGCTGACATTCAGCTGAGCTTTGTTGTGTGTATGGGGAGACTTTTGTTCGGTCTAAGAGTCTTGTATGAGAGAACTGAAGAATGTTGTTTACTGAGCTCCCAAGGAGAAGTGACTAAGACCCGGGTGAGTTGTTAGGACATGATTAAGACAACCACTCTCTCTCTCCGCCCTACAACCACAAACGCTTCAAATCCGGTCAGAGAGGTTGCCCAGCGTTCAGGGACTAGGATCAGTCCCACACAGTAACAGTGASAGGGAGAGTTACATGTGGTCTCTCTCTGAGTTGTTTTTTGCTGTGCTCTCTGGCCTTTCCTGGGGAATGTGTGTTCTGTTCCAGCACAAACACACATTTCTGACTTACTGYTTCTTCTAGACACATCTCAGAACAAAAACTATCAGTCAAATCTGGCATACAATCTCTGTACCATCAAAAGTACTAATTCTGTGAGTTTAAAGTACCGTTTGAAGATTATCGGTAGATTGTCCCTTGAGTTTTAGTCATATAAGCTATCTTACTCTTCCTCCTTTTAATCCTGCTTTTCCTGGGAAGTTATAAAGCTGAGAAACACTGCTCAGGGACATTGTGTTTGTGTGTCACCCATGAAGGGGAGGAGGGATGAAGGGGAGGAGGGATGAGGGGASAGAGGGAAAGGAAAGGGGTAAAAGGGTGAGGCAAGGGGGAGCCACAGTCTGTGGATTTACAATGGAATCCTTCAGTGTTAACTCTGCACTGGATTATCTGGGGTGGCAGATAGCCTAGTGGTTAGAGTTGGGCCAATAACTGAAAGATTGCTGGATCGAATCCCCGAGCTGGTAAAAATCTGTCGTTCTGCCCCTGAACAGGGCTATTCCCCGGTAGGCTGTCATTGTAAATAGAATTTGTTCTTAACTGACTTGCCTAGTTAAATCAAATTATTATTATTCTGCGTGTGCACAGCAGCTATGTTCCAATAACTTGTCCTGTGATTTTTTTGTAGACATTTAGAAAGTTTTTATAGCAATTTGGGGTGTTCCTGCTTGTGGGCATTTCTGCATCTGCCAGAAGCCATGGATTACAGGCAACATCTGTACTGAGCTAAAGGGTAGAGATGGCGCTTTAAAGAGGCGGACACATAAGAAAATCCAGACGAACCATCAAACAGGCAAAGTTTCAGTACAGGACTAAGATTGAATCCTACTACACCAGCTCTGATGCTCGTCGGATGTGACAGGGCTTGCAAACTATTACAGACTACAAAGGGAAACCCAGCCGCAAGCTGCCCAGTGACACGAGCCTACCAGACAAGCTAAATTACTTCTAGGCGCACTTCGAGGCAAGCAACACTGAAGCATGCATGAGAGCACCAGCTGTTCTGGACGACTGTGTGATCACCCTCTCCGTAGCCAATGTGAGTAAGAACTTTAAACATTCAGGTCAACATTCACAAGGCTGCAGGGCCAGACGGATTACCAGGACGTGTACTTAGGGCATGCCCTGACATTTTCATCTTGCCCCTGACTGAGTCTGTAATACCTACAGTAACAGTCAAAAGTTTGGACACACCTACTCATTGAAGGGTTTTCTTTATTTTTACTATTTTCTACATTGTAGAATAATAGTGAAAACATCAAAACTACGAAATAACACATATGGAATCATGTAGTAACCAAAAGAGTGTRACTARATTTCAACTTTARGGATATGTGCCTTGTTAAAAGTTAATTTGTGGAATTTGTTTCCTTCTTAATGCGTTTCAGCCAATCAGTTGTGTTGTGACAAGGTAGGGGTGGTAAACAGAAGATAGCCTTATTTGATTTAAAGACCAAGTCCATAAGATGGGTAAGGACACCTCAAATAAGCAAAGAGAAAATTACACACCATCATTACTTTAAGACATGAAAGTCAGTCAATGCAGAAATTTAACACAACTTTGAAAGTTCTTCAAGTGCAGTCACATAAACCATAAAGCGCTATGATGAAACTGGCTCTCATGAGGACCGCCACAGGAAAGGAAGACCCAGAGTACCTCTGCTGCAGAGGATAAGTTTTCATTAGAGTTAACTGCACCTCAGATTGCAGCCAAATAAAATGCTTCACAGAGTTCAAGTAGCGAACCTCAACATCAACTGTTCAGAGGAGACCGCGTGAATCTGGCCTTCGTGATCGAATTGCTGCAAGAAAACCACTACTAAAGAAGAACCAATAAGAAGAAGACAACTTGCTTGGGCCAAGAAACACGAGCAATGGACATTAGACCGTGGAAATCTGTCCTTTGCTCTGATGAGTCCAAATGTGCAATTTTTGTTCCAAAGCTGTGTCTTTGTGAACGCAGAGTGGTGAAGGGATGATCTCGCATGTTTGGTTCCACCTGAAGCATGGAGGATGAGGTGTGATGATGTGGGTGTGCTTTGCTGGTGACATTGTTAGTTATTAGAATCAAGGCAACTTAATACCACATGGCACACAGCACTCTGCAGCGATACGCAACCCATCTGGTTTCGCTTAGTGGGACTATCATTTGTTTTTCAACAGGACAAATGACCCAACACACCTCCGGCTGTAAGGGCTATTGTGACCAGAAGGAGAGTGATGAGTGCTGCATCCGATGACCTGGCCTCCACAATCACCCGACCTCAACCAAGTTGAGATGGTTGAAATGAGTTGGACCGCAGAGTGAAGGAAAAGCAGCCAAGAAGTGCTAGCAATCTGGGAACTTCTTCAAGACTGTTGGAAAAGCATTTTCAGGTGAAGCTGGTTGAGAAATGCCAAGAGTGTGCAATGCTGTCATCAAGCAAAGGGTGGCTACTTGAAAGAATCTAAAATCTAAAATATATTTTGATTTGTTTAACACTTTTTGGTCTACATGATTCCATATGTGTTATGTAATTCCTGACATTTATCCTAGTAATAATTCTGTTTAGTCAGTTAGGATCACCACTTTATTTTAAGAATGTGAAATATCAAGAATAATAGTAGGAGATATGATTTATTTCAGCTTTTATTTCTTTCATCACATTCCAAGTGGTCAGAAGTTTAACATACATTAAATTAGTATTTGGTAGCATTGCCTTTAAATTGTTTAACTTGGTCAAAGTTTGGGTAACCTTCCACAAGCTCCTTGTTGGGTGAATTTGGCCCATTCCTCCTGACAGAGCTGGTGAACTGATCAGGTTTGTAGGCCTCCTGCTCGCACACATCTTTTTTTCAGTTCTGCCCACAAATTTTCTATGGGATTGAGGTCAGGGCTTTGTGATGGCCACTCCAATACCTTGACTTTGTTGTCCTTAAGCCATTTTGCCACTACTTTGGAAGTATGCTTGGGGTCATTGTCCATTTGGAAGACCCATTTGCAACCAAGCTTTAACTTCCTGACTGATGTCTTGAGATGTTGCTTTAATATATCCACATCATTTTCCTCCCTCATAATGCCACCTATTTTGTGAAGTGCACCAGTCCCTCCTGCAGCAAAGCATCCCCACAACATGATGCTGCCACCCCCGTGATTCACGGTTGGGATGGTGTTCTTCGGTTTGTAAACCTCACCCTTTTTTTATGGCGGTTTTGGAGCAGTGGCTCTTTCCTTGCTGAGCGGCCTTTCAGGTTATGTCGATATTGGACTCGTTTTACTGTGGATTTAGATACTTTTGTACCTGTTTCCTCCAGTATCTTCACAATGTCCTTTGCTGTTGTTCTGGGATTGATTTGCTCTTTTTGCACCAAAGTACGTTCATCTCTAGGAGACGTCTCCTTCCTGAGCGGTATGACGGCTGCGTGGTCCCATGGTGTTTATACTTGTGTACTATTGTTTGTACAGATGAACGTGGTACCTTCAGGCATTTGGAAATTGCTCCCAAGAATGAACAATTTTATTTCTGAGGTCTTGGCTGATTTCTTTTGATTTTCCCATGATGTCAAGCAAAGAGGCAGTGAGTTTGAAGGTAGGCCTTGAAATACATCCACAGGGACACCTCCAATTGACTCAAATTATGTCAATTAGCCTATCAGAAGCTTCTAAAGCCATGACATCATTTTCTGGAATTTTCCAAGCTGTTTAAAGACACAGTCAACTTAGTGTATGTAAACTTCTGACCCACTGGAATTGTGATACAGTGAATTATAAGTGAAATAATCTGTCTGTAAACAATTGTTGGAAAAATTACCGGTGGCATGCACAAAGTAGATGTCCTAACCGACTTGCCAAAACTATAGTTTGTTAACGAGAAATTTGTGGAGTGGTTGAAAACAAGTTTTAATGACTCCAACCTAAGTGTATGTAAACTTCCGACTTCAACTGTATGTAAATAACAGCTGGTGCATGATATCTAAGGAAATCTCACGGTTTCTAGATATGGTATCTAGATGCTTGAAAGAGGGACAATTTGACCAAGGAACAGTGTGGACCTCAAACCCCTCTAACCAGCTGAAGTAATGGCTAAAATGTTGTCATGACGTTGCCCTCTTTGCGGATAGCGAGTACCATCCCCCTCTCTCTGCACCATTCCCCTCTCTCTCACCCCCTACCAACAGGCTCTGTTAGGCAGGTCATAAATTCCTTGAGGAGTTCTCTCCTCATGGCCAGAGTATAAGAGAGAGTGAGTTTTCACAGGAGAACAAAATAACCTCTTCTCCAGCATAGAATTTGAGAACGGAACCATGTACATGTTTTGGAGAAGGTGTACACGGTCGGGGAAGAATCCAGCTATGACCGGTCCATTTCGTTTAATGTTTGTGAAACTCATGAGAGACAAGACAGCCACATTACCATAACCCTGTTTATACAAGAGTCTCAGTTATGAGGCTTGCATCTAATTGTTGTATAAAATGAATGAYTAAAGATGAAACTATTTGTGAAATMATGTAATGTGATTTTAAACTGTTTAATGAAAGGGAACCCAATTCCCTTTAAAGTTAACTAAGTCATTGGCCCGCCCCATGAGCACAGACATTGATCTGGCATCATGGGACAGCCTTTTTCTGCTCTTACGAATATAACCCCCACCTGGAGAATCCTCTTCAGACCAGCTTACCTCGATAACCACGAGAGGGCTAAGGGTTCAGACCAGTACCTCATCACAGAGGGAGTTAAGGTTTGAGTAGATTGCTGAATCTTTTAACCATGCCACGTGATTAAACTCTGAGACTATTGATCCGACAGAATAAGAGCTACTCTTRAATACTAATTACTAGTCTGCAGCTAGAAATTATGTACCCGTGAATGCGAAGACCGACAACCGCCGAAACAACTATTCTATAACAACATTGCTGAATGTTACTCTGAACTATCCATTCTAACCACGGCAGAGAGAGAGAGAGGGCAGACAAACTCTCCAACTGTTATGAGAATTTTGTTATCAATGTTCATTAACTTCAATTAATCTACTCAGTCTGCAACCCAGAGTTTGTAAGATTCTGGTTGAATGATACAGACAAGAGTCCCAGCTTACAATAGTCAAAACGTTTATTCACGATAACGTTCTGAAGTCCACAATATAAACACAGTCTTTATAACACACACAGACAAGTTCAAATCTTAAGCTACGCCTTGCTCAGACAGTCTGTGTTTCTCCACTACAAGGATACATTGTTTCTTTAATCTGCAACATGTTTCATAATTGTCTGCAAGCCTAACAGTTTCTCCCCTCCACGGGTGGAGACAGAATGTCCTGTAGGAGCTGTCGATAGCTCCTCTTATCATTTGTTTCACACTTGCACCCTGCTTACGTACTAAAAAGGAACAAAAGGTCCTTGTTCTAATTCTGACTAAAACTACACACATCATCAGATTATAGTTTTATGATTCTAATAAATTTCATACAATTATATGGTTTCAGAGTGGAATTATTTAATCATTTTCTTTAAACATATAAATTATTTTATCACCAACAGAAACAAACTTTCCAACAGAGATCACGACGACACACTGAGCGTAAATATATATATTGACTGCAATTATTCCAGAATGAGTGAGCGTTCATGTGCAAAGGATTAGCATTTCAATTGTTATAATTATCAACTTTGTAGTGTCTTTTATCTTTCGCGCCCTTCTCAGTCCTTTTGTCTAACAAGCCGCTATGCCGGTTTAGCCCACTAGGGCACATTCCCCTATCATTTCCTTGTAACCATATCTACTTGTTTGTTTGTGTGTGCATTTCTGTGATTATTTAGTAAGTTAATAAGTAAATGATTGAGACAATTGATGTATGGATAACTCATAGTGAAGACTGGGTTCGTGCAAATAACCAACAATTTACGATGTTTGGAATGAGACTAACGTGAGGTAAAGAATAATTCATTAATTAGAAGACTAATTGATCAGATATTAAAATATCTGAAAGTTATATTAGGAAAATTATAACTTTGTAATCTGAATATTTTCCTTGGTGCCCCGACTTCCTAGTTAATTACATCTACCTGATTAGTTAATCACGTATTAATAATTACAGAGAATTGATTTGATAAACTAAACAGTCTTCAGTTTAATGATGCCGAAGACATGACAATGGTGTTCAGTATGGTCCTTCACCACTTCTACCTGAGTCCTGAGTCCTGAGACCTGAGTCCTGAGTCCTGAGACCTGAGACCTGAGTCCTGAGACCTGAGACCTGAGACCTGAGTTCTGAGACCTGAGTCCTGAGTCCTGAGTCCTGAGACCTGAGTCCTGAGACCTGAGTCCTGAGTCCTGAGACCTGAGTCCTGAGACCTGAGACCTGAGACCTGAGTCCGAACCAGCAACTTGTACACAGCATCCAGTCGAAGCTATCAACTGCCTTTTCTGTCATGCCTTTTCTCTCAAGTGGAGGGAGCATGGAAAGAGATCCGTTCCAAACGTTTCTCATGTTGCTGGTATACTGGTTGGCAAACGTTTCTCATGTTGCTGGTATACTGGTTGGCAAATGGACAAGACATAATGGGTGGTAAAGGTGGTGGCGGCCCAGGTGAGACAGTGAAATTGGGACATTATCATGGGCCATCCACTTTGAACTGTGAAGCTATCTGAAGATGACAACAAAGAGATGCCAGAAGGATAAGTGCCTGAAGGGGGGGTTGGTCAACTGTGCCCATAATTGATTTAGGGTTGCCCTAAATTGTTCATTTGGGGTATCAAGTTGATTGTAGATGTCTACACACTGCAAAAATGATAGTAATTTAGACCAAGAATCCATTAAGATACTGATCTGTAATTATGACCGTGATGAGAAAAGTTAATACTAGAATTATAAGATGAATATATTGTATGTAAATGTACATTRWSKRAGTGTGTGTTAAGTCGAGGGATTTAACTTTGAGTMATAGAACTAACGTGAATCACTAAGTATTGTAATTCTAAATTTGGGTTGGATTATTAATTGGGTTTTAATTATGATTTGGAAACTGAAAGATTTTTTTTGTAAACTGACTGATTGATTTGAATAAGTTTTTAGTAAATAAATAACTATATGAGTGGAGAAATTAATGTATTATGGATTGATTGTTGTTATGCTGATTGTGACTGCCCAACAGCTTTAGTAGAAGTTGTGTATAAAGATGTTGACACTGTTGTCACCATGCCCATGCTGAATGGAGAGTGGGAACCCTCTGATCCTGAGAGTGAATCTGTTCCTAATTTATTGGACCTATATCCCATTGACAAATTACAATTTGATGATAATGATAATACTCAGGAACTATAGCAGGTTTGTGCTAATGGCACATAGAGTCCATAGGCATTGCCCTTATAAATAGTGGGATCATGATGCTTGTCCTGGGTCATGTTCATTAGGCACCAAARGGAAGAAATGTTACTTAAACCGGGAGTCACTACCTGGATTTGTCCAACAAGATAATTTGAGTTTCTACAGATGATGTTATAGGAATGGAAATAGTTATTTCCACCATGCTGACCAATTTGAGTATGCTCAGTGTCAACGTGATAATTGTGTTTAGTACTGATGAAAAATGTACTCCGATTTAGATTGCTGAGAATTTCTTAACGATATTTTAATGTTTATATCATTCCCAATTAATATTTTATGTTAAGGTTAAAAACGGATTATTTTCAGGCTACTAAACAACTATTGATTTAGAACCACGGAGAGTTACTCAAGTCGCAAAGAAAACAGTAGCTGCCTCCTCTATTCCAGCACCATTTCAACTTCATAATTTCAACATCATCAAATCATGCTTAGTCTAATACAGTGACAACTAAAAGATACCAAAAATAATTTTGTCCAATCGACATAAGCTAAATATGATGTGGCTGTCCATGGTTTTGATTTGTGAGTGTGTGTGAGTGCCTGTGTGCATGCACGCACAAGTTTACTCACCCTACTTGTAGAGAAATGCCAATGCCATCCTCCTCTCTTTCTTGTTGACTAAACGGTCTATGACTCTGTCATACAGTACACGCCTTTATTTTTTGTTGTTCTAGGCTACCTGGCTAGAATGCTTGTTCCCTAGCCTGACTTGTTTTCATGGGAAACGATGAGCCAGCTAGTTAACATTAGCCTTCTACATCTAGCTACATATTGAACTTCTATCCTCTCAGGCATGGGGCACAATGTATGAATTTATGGTTGGATCAGAATCGCTGTTATAATCATTTGCCAGTATGGAGAATTAAGTAAAACCACAAGTCCAAATCCTTATCTTCATCCATGGCTAATTTAGGAAAGGGACAATTCTAGCTAGCTAGTCACTGGAGGACAACAACACAACAAGATTCAAGTTGTTTCTGTCAATGACATTTGGCTCTGGATGTGACATGATGTGATGTGATTGAACTGCAGCCAAGTCCAAACTGGCTTCCTTGACACTTTTTTGGCTGTGCCAGGACCATTCACAGTTGAGCTCACTCGGTTTAGCTCAACACTGATTGGCTATGACTTTATACTTGTTTTATCAAGGGAGGGCAAATGCTTGCTGGCTTCCCTTGCATTCGACGCTACGCAAACAGAGAGGCGCTGTTTCGCTCGTTCCTATGCTTTCTCCAGTGTGATACATTCCGCCTCTTGCGAAATGAAGGACAATGATTTATTTATCCATTGGAGAAGCCTGGCTTCCTTCCATGATAATACGCCACTGCTGACTCATGGTGGAAAATATCCCTCCTTCTTTTCCCTCCAATCACTAAACAAACATACATGTATCTATGCCCTCTCACAACTCTCATTCTCTATTTCATACCGCTCCAAAAAGACTTAACGGTTTGAAAAGGAAGGACCTTGATTTGACGCTCAAGGTTCGTTTCCTGAACTTGACGTGGCTTTGGAACGACTTTTCGAAACACAGGGAAAGAGAGTGGGGTGGTGAAAAGGGGCGAGACCGAGAGAGTGGAAACAGTCCTGTGAAAGAGGACAAGGATATCAGACACCTCCCGTGTCAGTACTCGAAATGGGTTGGTCTTGGGCTCTAGCCTGCTGGTGTGCATTAGTGCTGGTGTCCGCGGCATCTGAAGGTTTGTAGCCTACGAGTTTTTTGCATGTAATCATCAGTTCTTTCTATCCTTGTTTTATGTACTGGTATGTGTTTATGGCTCCCCTTCTGTTTGTGCATGGTCTGTTAGAAGTGCGCAGAAGAGGCCATTTTTATGCCCTATCAAGATCATGAAGAAAAACATTATTTGTTGGACGTGATACATTCCATTCCACCAGTTTAGTGTGGAACAACTTTGTCCAAGTCTACTAACAGTATAACTATTATTCTAGGTGTAACAAACATCTAGACTAAAGAATTCACGCCATGTTAATTAAAGGTGCAATATGCAGAAGTGGCCCCGCAATTTCCTGGTTGCTAAAATTCTAATAGTTAGCCTAATTTCAGTTTGTGACAAAACAAGTAATGTATAGTGTAGAGAATCATTGTACCATCTAAACCGCTATGAAATTCCTTTTCAATAACCAAAATATTTGTATTTTAAGCTGTTTGAAGCTGGTATACAAAACCAGAAGCAAAAATGTAACAAGAAATGGGAATGATAGAAATAGCGCACATAGAACAGATCTTCCGCTTCTTAGACTTGCTTTCAATGAGAATAACGTATCTATAAGTCATATTTCTATGTGAAATATAGGTGGTGGACAACAGTACTGGCATTACATGGTCAGAGTGTGATGGCTTATGTAACCAGTGGGCGTGTGTGCCGGTCTCTGTGTTTTTATGTCTGTTTACATTCTCTCATCCCTTCCATAGATAAGCCTGACATGTTACAGCGAGAGGCCTCCTTTGACCTAGAGGAGCTCCTGCAAGGTTAGTGTGAAATATAGTGTGTGTGAAATGTAGTGTGTGTGAAATGTAGTGTGTGTGTGTGTTTCAATGCCCTCACAGTGCTGCATGTATATGTCTTCCAGGGGCGAGTCAGCTGGAGCCTGATATGACCCAGAGGGAGGTGGACTTTGGGGGACTCTGGGAGCCCATAGGTGAGTGTGTTCTTACCATAACTAAGTAACCCATAGGTGAGTGTGTTCTTACCATAACTAAGTAACCCATAGGTGAGTGTGTTTTAACTGTAACCCTAGGTGAGGTGTGTTCTAAACTGTAACCCATAGGTGAGTGTGTTCTAACTGTAACCCATAGGTGAGTGTGTTCTTACCATAACTAACTGTAACCCATAGTGAGTGTGTTCTAACTGTAACCCATAGGTGAGTGTGTTCTTACCATAACTAACTGTAACCCATAGGTGAGTGTGTTCTAACTGTAACCCTAGGGAGGTGGGTTTTGTTCTATCCAGCCTATTCACAGATCTATCAGTGTTAATGAAAGAAAGGAAACGAGAGAAGGAGGTATTCCAAAGTATTTGGGACACATCCTCTCCTATCCCATGCCATTCTGCCATGTAATTAATACAGTGTAGGCACATGACATGTTATTAGTGTATGGCTGTCAATACTAACTCCTGTCTGTCACTGTGTAGAGTTTCTGACATGGAGCAGAGAGAGGTCACCCATGAACATATGAAGCCTTACCTGCTCAAAGTCCTCAAGGAGAGAGGTGGGTGCGATGCCTTCCCTGCTGGTATACTTCATATCACACAGCCAATGGAGTATGACGTGTGCGTTGTATCCCATGTGAGGGAGGTACAGTAACAGAAGTATGTGTTCCCAGCGGGCTCCAGGGCAGCTGATGTAGACATACCCAGAGGAGATCACCCTGCACCTGGACACAGACTTTACACCTGGAGGTCGGCCGATGGCTGGCCTCGCTCGTTTGGGGATTCCCACCCCAGTGTCCTCTTCCCCCCCGGTCAGCCATCCCCTAACAACCTCCAGGCCATCTGTCTCCATAGCAGCCGTCGGCCCCGGTACCCTGCCTACTCCTTACCCCAGACAGGCTTTGGCTACCTTCGTCGTAAAGGTGACGCCGTCAACCGGATAGAGTCCTGGTACAGTGCATGTTGCCATAGGAACGGGACACAGCAGTCCAGGAAGTGACGCTGTGCTGCGTTACACAGGCGGTGAGTGTTTCTGTGCAACATTTGATTCAGAGAAGGAAAGCCCATACAGACACAACAGATCAGCCTTGGCGTCTATCTGTATAGCTGTGTAGAGGGGAAGGTGTTCATGAGTCAGGCCCTTGAGGGCTAAAGCTTGTACCTTCACCATTTTAGGACTTCTTTTATCTCTATTTCTCATGTGTGAATTGATGTTTGTGTATGTCACTTAGTGGGAACAGACCCTGTCCACTTTCTGTACTGATGAGTTCTCAGTGAAGACACGCCACCACCACTGCTGCAAGAAACAGGGCGCCAGACTGAGCTGTTTCCATAGCCAAACCCCAAACCCCAACTACCTGCCGACCACCCAGGGGGCGGCTCCTCCCCATTACCTGAACCTGGCTTCACCTTTAACCCCAACACTTGTCACAAGTAAGGAGAGAGAGAGACCGGTTTCTTTAGGTTTAGGGTAGGGCTGTTATGGTGACAGATATTACGTGACTGTTTAGTCCGGTAACTCAGGCTTCTCCAAAACTGTGCTCTGGTGGTGCTGATGTCATTAGTAGAGTACCAACTTGCTAACAGTCAGTTGCTAATGTAATGGTACTCAGCACCTTACTGTCTCGCTAATCACTCTGACATCAATAGAAATGTAATCGAAAATCTAATCAAACACTTCGTGAGAACCCATGAGCTCATGTTGCGCAACAGTTCTATAGGCTATGCAATCGACAAAACAATTTTTATGGCCTCTTTTTAAAAAAAGGATCCCATCAGCTTTCTGTAGGCCAGCCTACTATATTATTTCTCAACTTTCCTAATATTAAGCACATTGCTTCGATTTCAACAGGAGTATAACCTACCTGGCTGCATGAAAATGAACTATGGGAAAAGCTCCCCTATTCCAATAGGTGCATGATAATGGTCCATTCTAAATCACAACACATTTCACACATATATTATTTAGTATGTGTAAAGACAAGATTAAAGTAGTCTGATGGGTGACAATATTATCACTTGTGAATGATGTATTATCACTTAATGATTCCATGCATGTGCAGTTCGGCAAGACACAGGCGTGCCTTTTTTAGACTTACTTTTTCAAATCGCACGTCATGTAGCCTAGCCCATAGGCCTATATGTTTTGATAAGGTTTGTATCATAACTAACGTGGCAAATAACTCCAAACACAGCCTGCAGACCAGGGACATGGTAAGAGAGCACATAGCCTGCAACCTAGAAAACCCTGGGACACGGTAAGAGAGCACATAGCCTACAGACCTAGAACCCTGGGAGACGGTAAGAGAGCAATGGCCTACAGGCCTAGACCCC
Source organism: Salvelinus sp. IW2-2015 (assembly GCF_002910315.2). NCBI lineage: Eukaryota > Metazoa > Chordata > Actinopteri > Salmoniformes > Salmonidae > Salvelinus > Salvelinus sp. IW2-2015. Next base: position 330,995 of record NC_036845.1, read on the forward strand.
GGACACGTAAGAGGCACATAGCCTACAGGCCTAGAACCCCTGGGACACGGTAAGAGAGCACATAGCCTACAGGCCTAGAACCCCTGGGAGACGGTAAGAGAGCATATGGCCTACAGACCTAGAACCCCTGGGAACGGTAGAGAGCACATAGCCTACAGACCTAGAACCCTGGACACGGTAAAGAGCAGCACATGCCTACAGACCTAGAACCCCTGGGACACGGTGAGAGAGCACATAGCCTACAGACCTAGAACCCCTGGGACACGGTAAGAGAAGCACATAGCCTACAGACCTAAGAACCCTGGGACACGGTAAGAGAGCACATAAGTACAGACCTAGAAACCTCTGGACACGGTAAGAGAGCACATAGCCTACAGACCTAGAACCCCTGGGACACGGTAAGAAGCACATAGCCTACAGACCTAGAACACCTGGGACACGGTAAGAGAGCACATAGCCTACAGACCTAGAACCCCTGGGAGACGGTAAGAGAGCACATAGCCTACAGACGTAGAACCCCTGGGAGACGGTAAGAGAGCACATAGCCTACAGACGTAGAACCGCTGGGACACGGTAAGAGAGCACATAGCCTACAGGCCTAGAACCCTGGACACGGTAAGAGAGCACATAGCCTACAGGCCTAGAACCCCTGGACACGGTAAGAGAGCACATAGCCTACAGACCTAGAACCCTGGGAGACGGTAAGAGAGCACATAGACTACAGACAGAACCCCTGGGACACGGTAAGAGAACACATAGCTACAGACCTAGAACCCCTGGAGACGGTAAGAGAGCACATAGAATACAAGACCTAGAACCCCTGGGACACGGTAGAGAACACATAGCCTACAGACCTAGAACCCCTGGGACACGGTAAGAGAGCACATAGCCTACAGACCTAGAACTCCTGGGACATGGTAAGAAGCACATAGCCTACAGGCCTAGAACTCCTGGGACACGGTAAGAGAGCACATAGCCTACAGACCTAGAACTCCTGGGCACGGTAAGAGAGCACATAGCCTACAGAGCCTAGTGAAACATGTGTTCTTATAAACCCAGTCATTGCACAGTTGGGTGTGAAAACAGAGTTTTGACTGGCCACTATAATAAAGAGGATCCCAGCTTTCTTGTGCTGATATATTATGTCTCAATTCTTAAAATGAAGCACATTCATCTGCTTTACAACCGGTGTAGCCTAACTGCATACATAGGCAGTGCGTGAGTTTCATATTTGGGGAAGATATGTTCACCATAAAAATGCACCTTTTATAATAAAGCTTTACATGCATATAATGCTGTTAGTAAAATAGCCTACTATTGGAAATGTGAGTAGATTGGATGGTCATAATTTAGGCTAATAATAGAACTCAATCATTGTTCGCAAAAAAATACCATTCAATGCAGGTGAGCGTGTATAGCATAGACTAGAGTATGGCTAGGCTGTATCAGATAGGCCTACGTTTATTCTTTCTTTGAAAGGGAAAAATGTTGTCTTTTTATAAACACATTTCACGCATTTCTACTAAACTATTTATGACTGGAGACATGAGCAGAATATGTTTTTAATAGGACAAGTTAAAGGGTAGCCTATTCTGCTGACAGTGGCAACAATTTCAATAAAAAACGACACTGTCTATTTAATAGGCCTACGAGAAGGGCACAAATAGAATATGACGTCCATCTAAACTGGAAGAGGTGGGCCATTCTAATCAAAAGTAATTCCACACATATTAGTAGGCTATATGTAAAGATCAGATTAAATTAAGAATAGTCTGATGGGTGAGAATATTATCAAGTGCTTGTCAAATTGTGAATGATGAAGTGTGTGCAGCCTGCGCAAGAAACAGCAGAGCACATGCCTTTCCTGCTTTTTTCAAAAGCATCATCAGTCGCATCATGCAGACTTAGAACCTATTAAATATCAAAACCTATAGCCTAACATTTGTATGACAACTAAAGTTGCATAAATAACTCAAAATTAAGCATATAAAGTGCATTCGGAAGTATTCAGACCCCTTGACTTTTTCCATATTTTGTTATGTTACAGCCTTATTCTAAACTGGATTAAATCGCTTTTACCCCCTCAATCTACACACAATACCCCATAATGCATAAACATGTATTTATTTTTATACAGAAATGTGACATTTACATAAGTATTCAGACCCATTACTCAGTATTTTGTTGAAGCACCTTTGGCAGCGATTACAGCCTTGATTCATCTTGGGTATGACGCTACAAGCTTGGCCCACTTGTATTTGGGGAGTTTCTCCCAGTCTTCTCTGCAGATCTTCTCAAGCTCTGTCAGGTTGAATGGGGAGCGTTGGCCCGCACAGCTATTTTCAGGTCTCAACAGAGATGTTCGATCGGGTTCAAGTCCAGGCTCTGGCTCGGCCACTCAAGGACATTCAGAGACTTGTCGCGAAGCCACTCCTGCCTTGTCTTGGCTGTGTGCTTAGGGTCGTTGTCCTATAGGAAGGTGAACCTTTGTCCCAGTCTGAGGTCCTGAGTGCTCTGGAGCAGGTTCTCATCAAGGATCTCTGTACTTTGCACCATTCATCTTTCCCTAGATCCTGACTAGTCTTCTAGTCCCTGCCACTGAAAACCCTCCCCAWAGCATGATGCTGCCACCACCATGCTTCACCATAGGGATGGTGCCAGGTTTCTTCCAGACGTGACACTTTGCATTCAGGCCAAAAGTTCAGTTTTGGTTTCATCAGACCAGAGAATCTTGTTTCTCATGATCTGAGAGTCCTTTAGGTGCCTTTTGGCAAACTCCAAGCGGAATTTCATGTGCCTTTTACTGAGGAGTGACTTCTGTCTGGCTGCTCTACCGTAAAGGCCTGTTTGGTGGAGTACTGCAGAGACTGGAGAACCTTCCAGAAGGACAACCATCTCCACAGAGGAACTCTGGAGTTCTGTCAGAGTAACCATCGGGTTCTTGGGCACCTCCCTGACCAAGGCCATTCTCCCCTGATTGCTCAGTTTGCCCTGATGGCCAGCTCTAGGAAGAGTCTTGGTGGTTCCAAACTTCTTCCATTTAAGAATGATAGAGCCCACTGTATTCTTGGGGACCTTCAATGCTGCAGAAATGTTTTGGTACCCTTCTTCCCAGCATCTGTCTCTCTCGCACATCCTGGTCTCGGCGCGTTCTTGATGGACAATTTCCTGTGACGCCGGCATGGCTTGGATTTTTTAGGCCTAGAAAAGTGCACTGAGCCAACTGTGGGTCTTTATATAAAAACCAGGAGTGGTTGTTAATGAATAGAACAAGGCCTTTCAAAATCATGTCCAATCAAATTAATTTACCACAGGTGGATTTCCAAGTTGTAGAAACATCTCAGAATGTCACGAAAACTTACAGCATCAGTCAAAAGTTTGCACACGCATGCTAGCATGAATGGTGGGAACCCTTCAAGACTGTTGGAAAGCATTCCAGGTGACGCTGGTTGAGGAGATGCTAAGAGTGCAAAAGCTGTCATCAAGCAAAGGGTGCTTTGGATCGGATATAAATTATTTTGATTTGTTTACACACATTTTGATTACTACATCATTCCATATGTGTTATTTCAATAGTTTTGATGTCTTCACTATTATTCTACCAGTGTAGAAAAATAGTAAAAAATAAGAAAAACCCTGGAAGAGGTAAGGTGTGTCCAGACTTTTGACCTGGTACTGTATGTAAATAGGTATTTATGTTTTTTATTTGTAATAAATTAGAAAATGTACAAAAATTGTTTTTGCTTTCTGATATGGGGTATTGTTTGTAGATTGAGAATGTTTTTTCTTTAATCATTTAGAATAAGGCTGTAACGTAACAAAATTTGGAAAAAGTCACCTGTGCTGAATACTTTCCGATTCAACTGTAGGAGGACCTGTTGTTTGTTAATGAAAAATAGCTGCATATGCGTACTTTCTTGGAAATCCTTTGGAGAAAATACTTTCTATTTTATTTCAGTTATGTTTCATTGTGTTCTTTATACTATTAAAATAATGCCACGGTATTCTACAGACAATCTTGTCTGGCTAAATGAATAGTGATGCCCACAGCCATATGGCAGTGTTGATCAGGGACTGACTAAGAGGACCAGTGAGTATGCCATGATTTGTTCTTCTTAAATAGACTACATTTTCCTTCATACATGTTCTTTAGACCTGTCAAAATACATTTATTGGATTTCTGTGAGGTGTAGCCAGGTATTCCCAAATTGGGGTACGCAATGCCGTCGGAGTACGCCAAATAAAAGTGTGATTCACATTTTTAAAAAAGGTTTTATAATAATACATTTTTTAAATTTTTATTCTTCACATTTCAAACAGTCCATTTATTTTTTCTCGCCTTAGTAGCCTCGTTTCACTGCAAAATAAAATGAACATCTAGTGTTCAGCGAAATAACAACAACAATGTAAATACAGGTAGCCTAAGATCAATATATACATCAATCTACGTTAACCTTTAGCTCTCTTCGGGGCGACTCTCTCACTAAAAGTCGTATGTAGCCAAATGTAGCTGCTGCTTCATCCGTTTGCTCTAAATGTATAAATGTTTTTTTTTTAAAGGCTCGCGTCCATAGAGACACATACCAGCTCTACTGGTGGTACTGCTACTACCAGCAGTACTGCACCTATTGACGACAAGTTGATCCGCTTCCACGAAGACATCCAATGCTAGCATCATTAATTCTACATTTGTTGTTAGCCCAGGTAGCATGGACACTGACAGTTGTGAATCTGATGTAGCCGAAGAGCTACTGCCCCCTTACCCGGGAAGGCACCGAACAACAGACAGGTACGTTGGACCAACGAWGAGGCGCAAATATGATGAGAACTACATTGATTTGGGGTTCACTTATATTGGGAGCAGTGCCTTTCCTCAGCCACAGTGTGTTAAATGTGCAAAAGTACTATCTCACAACTCGATGAAACCTTACCTCTTGCACAGACATTTAGAAACAAAATAAGCCACTGGAGTCTTTTTTGTTGTTGCGAGAATTAAGACGACAACAGTTTCATGACGCATCAGTGACATTGCAGGTGATGTTTTGAAACAATTACTGCTTCGCATACAAGCCAGTGAATTCTATGCGTTACAGCTGGATGAGTCAACAGACGTGACGGGCGTGGCACAGCTATTGGTATATGTCCGTTACGTTTATGGGGCATCAATTAAGCTAGACATCATCTTCTGCAAACCACTGGAAACCAGGACAACAGGAGAAGATATTTTTAAAGTACTGGACAGCTTTGTGACATCAAATGGACTTTGGTGGTCAAGATGTGTTGGTATCTGTATTGATGGTGCAAAATCCATGACAGGGAGACATAGTGGAGTGGTAACGCGTGGGCAAGCAGTTGCTCCTGATGCCACTTGGGTACACTGCAGCATCCACCATGAGGCTCTTGCTGCCAAGGGAATGCCTGACAGCTTGAAAGATGTTTTGGACACTACAGTGAAAATGGTTAACTTTGTTAAAGCAAGGCCCTTGAATTCTCGTGTATTTTCTGCACTATGCAATGATAAGGGCAGCGACCATGTAATGCTTTTACAAAATACAGAAGTGCGCTGGTTATCAAGAGGYAAAGTATTGACACATTTTTCGAGCTTAAAGTTTACTTTACTGACCATCATTTTCACTTGTCTGACTGCTTGCATGATGCCGAGTTTCTCACATGACTGGCCTATCTGGGTGATGTTTTTTCTCGCCTGAATGATCTGAATCTAGGATTCAAGGGGCTCCGCAACTATATTCAATGTGCGGGACAAAATTGAGGCTATGATATTGAAGTTGGAGCTCTTCTCTGTCTGCATTAACAAGGATAACACACAGGTCTTTCCATCATTGTATGATTTTTATTTTGTGTGCAAATTAACTCAAGCTTATGGACAATGTCAAATGTGATATAGCGAAGCACCTGAGTTGGGTGTGCAATTACGCAGGTACTTTCCTGAAACGGATGACACAAACAACTGGATTCGTTATCCCTTTCATGCCCTGCCTCCAGTCCACTTACCAATACCTGAACAAGAGAGCCTCATTGAAATTGCAACAAACGGTTATGTGAAAWTTTTATTTAATCAGAAGCCACTGCCAGATTTCTGGATTGGGCTGAACTCAGAGTATCCTGCCTTGGAAATTTGCGCTGTTAAGACACTGATGCCCTTTGCAACCACGTACCTATGTGAGAGGGGATTCTCGGCCCTCACTAGCATGAACTAAATACAGGCACAGACTGTGTGTGGAATATGATTTAAGACTGAGACTCTCTCTAAACAAACCCAACATTGGAGAGTTATGTGCATCCTTTCAAGCACACCTTTTTCATTAACCTGTGGTGAGTTATTCACAATTTTCGATGAACAAATAAGGTTTTATATGTAAGATGGTTAAATAAAGAGCAAAATTATTATTATTTTATTATTATTTGTGCCCTGGTCCTATAAGAGCTCTTTGTCACTTCCCACGACCCGGGTTGTGACAAACTCACACTCATTCTTATGTTTAATAAATGTATCGTATAGTGTGTGTGTGGCAGGCTTACAATGATGGCAACAACAAAAAACATTTGAGTGTGAGCTGACCCTGGTGCTAGAGGGGGTACACAGCTGGAGGTTGAATGTCTGAAGGGGTACGGGACTATAAAAAGTTTGGGAACCGCTGGTGTAGGCTATATTAAATGGATTTATTAGACTTTTTCAAATGTAGATGTTCTTAAAGTCTGAATCAGTGGCTTGTAGGCTATGCTATGCGTGGAAGTCAGAGGCTCAACGTGTTTATGTAGGCCTAATTAACTGTCAATTATCGTGAGACTGACAGTGGCATCAGTGGCTTGTAGGCTATGTGTGGAAGTCAGGAGATGCTAAATGTGTTTATGTAGGCTAATCAACTTCAATCAAATTTTATTAGTCACTACACATGTTAGCAGATGTTATGCGAGTGTAGCGAACATGCTTTGTGCTTCTATTCCGACAATGCAGTAATAAACCAACAGTAATCTAACTAACAATCCACAACTACTACCTTATACACACACCAAGTGTAAAGGGGTAAGATATGTACATAAGATATATGAATGAGTGGTGGTACAGAACGGCATGGCAAGATGCAGTAGATGGTAATAGAGTAGGTATATACCAATGAGATGAGTACTGGTATGGTATGTAAACATAAAGTGATAGTGGATAAAGTGCTAGTGGGTACATGTTTACATAAGATGGCAAGATGCCGTAGATGATATAGAGTAAGTATATACATATGGATGGGTAATGTAGGGTATGTAATATATTAAGTGGCTTGTTTAAGTGCTAGTGTACATTTTTACATAATTTCCCAATCAATTCCCATTTTTAAAGTGGCTGGAGTTGAGCAGTCTGTTGGCAGCGGCCGCTAAATGTAGTGTGGCTGTTTCACAGTCTGAATGGCTTGAGATAGAAGCTGTTTTTTCAGTCTCTCGTCCTGCTTTGATGCACTGTCTGACCTCCGCCTTCTGGATGATAGCGGGTGAACAGGAGTGGCTTGGGTGTTGTTGTCTTGATGATCTTTATGGCCTTCCTGTGACATCGGGTGGTGTAGGTGTCTGGAGGGCAGGTAGTTTGCCCGTGGTGTTCTGCAGACCTCACTACCTCTGGAGAGCCTTAGTTGTGGGCGGAGCAGTTGCGTACAGGCGGTACAGCCGACAGGATGCTCTCGATTGATGCATCTGTAGAAGTTTGTGAGTGCTTTTTGGTCGACAAGCCCGATTTCTTCAGCTCCTGAAGGTTGAAGAGGCGCTGCTGCGGCTTCTCACAACGCTGTCTGTTGGTGGCATTATTGTCCGGTGTGGTACACCGAGGAACTTAAAACTTTCCACTTCTCCAGCTACTGACCCGTCCGTGTGGATAGGGGGGTGCTCCTCTGTGTTTCTGAAGTCACACTCATCTTCCATTGTTTTGTTGACGTTGAGTGTAGGTTATTTTCCTGACACACACTCCGAGGGGCCTCCTCTCCCTGTAGGCCGTCTTGTCGTTGTTGTAATCAAGGCTCAATGTAGTGTCATCCGCAACTGATGATTGAGTTGGAGGGCGTGCATGGCACGCAGTCGTGGGTGGAACAGGGAGTACAGGAGAGGGCCAGAAGGCACTTGTGGGGCCCCAGTTGTGAGGATCAGCGGAGGTGGAGATGTTGTTGACCTACCCTCACCACCTGGGGGCGCCGTCAGGAAGTCCAGGACCCAGTTGCACAGGCGGCGGTCGAGACCCAGGGTCTCGAGCTTGATGACGAGTTTGGAGGATATGGTGGTTAAATGCTGAGCCTGTAATCGATGAAAGCATTCTCACATGGGTATTCCTCTTGTCCAGATGGGTTAGGGCAGTGTGCAGTGTGGTTGGTTTGGCGTCGTCTGTGACTATTGGGTGGTAAGCAAAATTTGGCGTGGGTCTAGGGTGTCCGGTAGGGTGGAGGTGATATGGTCCTGACTAGTCTTCAAGCACTTCATGATGAGGAAGTGAGTGCTAAGGGGCGGTAGTCGTTATCAGTTCTTAGCTTCTTGGGAACAGGAAAATGGTGGCCCTCTTGAAGCATGTTGGGAACAGCAGACTGGATAAAGGATTGATTGAATATGTCGTAAACACACAGCAGCTGGTCTGCGCATGCTCTGAGGAGCCGCTGGGAATGGCCGTCTGGGGCCTGCAGCTTGCGAGGGTTTAAAACGTTCAAATTTTACTCACTCGATCTCAGGCTGCAGTGAAGGGTATGATAGCCGACAGGTTTTGTAGCTTAGTGGGCTCGGTGTCGAGCTGGACACTGTATTGTCCTCCAACATCGGGCACAAAAGTTCGTTAAGCTTACGTTGATATAGGAGCGATTTGACATCCTGGTCCGCGAGTTGGGCTGGTTCTTCATTGCTAATCCGTGATCTGCACTGTAGACCTGCCACAAAGTACCTCTTGAGTCTCTGAGCTGTTGAATCCGACTAACGAATTTTGTCTCTGTACTGGACTTAGCCTGTTTGATTGACCTTTGCGGAGAGAATAGCTACACTTTGTTGTATTCGGTCATGCTTCGGTCACCTTGCCCTGGTTAAAAGCAGTGGTTCGTAGCTTCAGTTTCACGCGAATGCTGCCGTCAATCCGGTTTTCTGGTTTGGGAATGTTTTTAATCAGTTGCTGTGGGTACGACATCGCTCAATGGCACTTCCTAATGAACTCGCTCACCGAATCAGCATATTCGTCATATTGTTGTTGGACGCCATGCGGAACATATTCCAATCCGCGTGATCGAAGCAGTCTTGAAGCGTGGATTCAGATTGGTCGGACCAGCGTTGAAGCAGACCTGAGCGCGGGGCTTGTTTGTTTTAGTTTCTGTTTGTAGGCTGGAATCAACAAAATGGAGTCGTGGTCAGCTTTTTCCGAAGGGGGGCGGGGAGGGCCTTATATGCGTCGGCGGAAAAGTATAACATGATCTAGGGTTTTCCAGCCCTGGTAGCAAATCGATATGCTGATAGAATTTAGGGAGTTTTGTTTTTAGATTAGCCTTGTTAAAATCCCCAGCTAGCGATGAATGCAGCCTCAGGGTGTGTGGTTTCCAGTTTACAAAGGTCAGATAAAGTTGTTTCCAGGGCCATCGATGTGTCTGCTTGGGGGGAATATATACGGCGTGTTTATGATTGAAGAGAATTCCCTTGGTAGATAATGCGTCGACATTTGATGTGAGGAGTTCTAGATCAGGTTGAACAGAATGAACTTGAGTTCCTGTGTGTTGTTATGATGATCACAACACGTCTCGTTAATCATAAGGCATACCCCCGCCCCTCTTCTTACAGAAAAGATGTTTTGTCGGTCGGCGCGATGCATGAAGAACCAGCTGGCTGCACCGACTCCGTTAAGCGTCTCTTGAGTTAGCCATGTTTCCGTTGAAGCAGAGCACGTTGCAATCCCTGATGTCTCTCTGGAATGCTACCGTGCTCGTTTCATCAACCTTATTGTCAAGAGACTGGACATTGGCGAGTAGTATGCTAGGGAGTGAGCGCGATGTGCCCATCTCCGAAGCCTGACCACGAGACCGCCTCGTTGCCCTTTTACGGCGTCGCACAGGGTCGCCGCTGGATCAGATCCATTGTATTGGGTGGAAGGCAAAACACTGGATCCGTTTCGGAAAGTCATATTCCTGGTAGGAACGATGATGAGTTGACGTTAATCGTATATTCAGTAGTTCTCCGACTGTATGTATGAAACCTAAGATTACCTGGGTACCGATGTAAGAAATAACCATAAAAAAGCAAAATACTGCATATTTTCCAAGGAACCGCGAAGCGAGGCGGCCATCTCTTTTCGGCGCCGGATTATCAATTACTGTCAAGTTATTTGCATGACAATCACCGGCAGACAATATTCATGACCTCCCAAGCCCTAGTTTAGGGTTATTTATGTAAATTGTCCTTTTTTATGTCAACTATGACTACATGTATTGTGTCCTTTCCTCCCAGGTCCAGCCGGTCCGCGTACTATCAGAGGGGAGAAGCCCAAGAAGAGCCCCAAGGTTCTCCAGAGACTCTGACATCAGCTTCCCCCTGGACGCCCCACTTTCGACAACATCGGATTGGTCTGCCGTCTACGCAAGCACCGCCTCTCTACACCCCAAGTGCCTGCCACGTACAGGCTTGGCTGGCTGGCTCGCCAATCAAAGGCTATGAACCGGCTGGAGAGAGGTTCAAACACTGCTGTAAGAGACAGGAGGACGTGCTACCCTGTGCTGAGGGAAAGGTAAGGAGCAGTGTGTGTGTGTGTGTGTTTATGGCCTGCCTACCTGCACTTGGTAACGTGGGAAAAGTAAGGATCCAATTCATACCTACACTGAAGAAGGCTGATAAACTGAAACCTGTATAAACTTCCTCTATACAGTGAACAATAATATATTTTTTCCATCTCTCTCCTCTCTAGTGGCGTGAGGTGCTTGACAGGTTCTGTGAGGAAGAGCAGAAGGGGAGACTTCGCAACTCCTCGTGTTGTGTGTGGGAGAAGGTGAGGACAGGTACACCTGTTTCTCCCTCCGCGCCCCTCATCCAGAATATGACACAAAGCTTGACTCTGCTTCTGCCGCACCACAGACTCACACCCTCGGACACATCTGTGAAACATACAAGATCATCAAGAAGAAGTAAGTGTGTTTGTTTAGCATTATTCGGTGTGTGTGTGTGTGTGGTGTGTGTGTGTTTTAATTTGACCTTTTTCCTCCTCAGTCACATTTTTATGCTGCCAGCCCTGATTGTTTATCTTTCTGGGTGACAGAACAGAACTTTCAGAAAGGGTACATTTCATTGTAGTAGATGGTGACTATAGCTAGGTTTCCATTCCGTTGGTGACAGATTTTAAATATTGCCATTTTCCACCAAACTAACTTGTTGCTGATTTTTGTAGTGACACAAAATGTATTTTTTCTATTTCCTGATAGAAATCTGAATTTCACTGTGTTTCGATCATAATTCCAACTCTACCGATAGATTTGTCACAGAAACTGTTGTTATAAATAGTAAATGTGACAACTCTGGTCTTGCACATGTGCTCTAGCCAACAGCTAGCGATACAGTGTGGGTAGGCTAGTCTACATTATGAGATTATTATGGATAAGTGACCAATTTACATTTTCAAATGGCAGTCAATCATCAATCACCATGTCACCAGAATAAGACCCTTAATATTTATTGGAAAGGAGCATCAAGCTCATCACTGTGCACTTTCACCACCTGTGAAGTTCTTCATAACTTGTTTCATCTGTAGCCTAATAATCTGTATAGTTTCCTGAGTCGTAGTGAAGGACAACATCACATTATCACGTGACTACAAGTTTACTTTGCTATGATGGTTATTATATCAATATTTGCACATAAAGCTGTTTCCACCGCCATTTCTCACATAATACATTTTACAGACAAAAAAGATCCCACCTGTCAAACGAACCATTATCTGTTGGCATTTATAACATTTCACCGAAAACTCCTGTTTCCATTACAACTGTCGTCATTTGTTTTATACGGTATGAGCTAACTCGCATAAAAATTGTGGTGGAAACGTGGTTAATGACTTAAATTCCAGATTTGCATTGTATCAAAACCATTACCAAAAGTTTAAAACAATAGTATACAATAACTTCACAAGTATCTTATTACAGCAGCTAGTTTGATCCAGGGACATTTGTACATATCTGTCTAACAAAGATCTTTGACTGATTTTGGTTTGATTATCAAGTTAAACAAAGTGTAGTATATGGATGATCTTGCAATCTGGTCTCTCAGGTTCCCTTGGCTCTCCCTGTCCAGAACTTAGTGGCCAATGCTGCTCCCTGCCAGCAGACCAGAGAACTGCATGTGTTCAGATACAGGTGAGTTCGACACTTAATAATGCAGGTTCACTCAGACAACCCATATCTCATATTAACCAGGTTGTCCCAATGGGATAAAATGAACATGATTGGCAATCAAGTGTCTACAGGATCTTAGACTGAAAGTTATATTTTAGGTCTAAGCATATAGCAGGCTTTTTAATACTGTTGTTTTCATAACTTCTCTCTTTGACTGTGAACCCAGCTAGTGACGCTGGCGGAGAGCCGCTGTTCTGCAGAGAAGCCCTCTCCCTGCTGTCTTCCAGAAATGCTGCCCTCCTCCTCCAGGACGCCCCTAAGTGCTCTCCGGCCTGCTCATGAATGCCATCACAAGGCAACCAAGTCCCACGCCTTAGAAAGAGGAAATGCCCCTCGCCTGATTTTTGTTTATGTTGATGACTTTTCACGTTTCACTCTGATGGCAGTGGGCCAATCTGAATTGGCGGTCAGGGGATTTGTGCAGTAGTCACTACATGACCATGATAGAATTGGCTAATACAGAGAACTGTTGAGCAAGTGCATGATTTAGTCAAACAGGAGTTAGGGTGTGGGTAAGAGTAAGCAGAATTTATAGTTAGAAAGTTAAATTTATTCCATATTTTCTAGCATGGCCAGATGACAACCAATTAATGTATGGTATCGAGTGCACATAATATTTCAGTATGACTGTCAGTCTGTCATTAAGAGGGTGTTATTATGATACACCTGGAGAGCTGATTATCTGCTTTAGAATTAAATCACCATTTGTATCGACCACTTATTTTTATACTCATGTTTCAGATTTGTTAGTTGTATTTTTCTTATAGCTACAGAACTGCTAGTCCAGTTCTCCTGTTCTAACATTTGAAATAAATCTTTATATTTTCAAAATGTTTCCTGTGCCATGTCTTAATCATTTTGGAGTGAAGCACTGCCAGTTAATGTAATTTGTCATTATCTGACACATGAACAACATTGAAATATTATGTTATGGTGACTGTGTGACTGACATTTATCCACTAAGTTAGTGTCGTAGAACTTGCATTAATAGAGACAGACAGGGTCCTCACTAGCTGTCACAGCCACAGAGTTTAGCCCAAAGCCTGGCAGATGGCGATATTGAGTCATTTCATCTTACCGTCCAAAGGCATTGTATGAAGCCGGTTGTATACACTTGTATCCCCGGTGGACCGGTTCTTAGTTGAAACATTCTCCATTCAGGCTGCAAAGGCATTGATTTCCTCCATTTGATTTAGTGGCGAGAAGGCAGAAAAAAAACAGGAAAATATGTGCTTTCTTTATGAAACACTATTTTCCACCACCATGCTAAGTGGCTAAGAARGTTAGTCCCAGATGTTGCATATTGCGTTCAGCCAATCAGGTTGCAGAAGTCTGTATASCCCACCCATAGCAGCGTTGGCGGATGTTTCTGGTTTTCAGGGAKACAGTATTTTTAAACTAACTTCTGTTTCCCCTGAAAAACATAAGTGGGGACTCCGCTCAGTCTTCTTTCTATGCCTGCTATGTTAGTTTACCCCTGGCTGAACTGGYAGGGCAACATCAGGGAAGAGCGCGCTTGTTTGAAATGGAAAAGCGTTGCAGTAGCTTTTGATAAAGAACATCAAGATGAAGATTGTGGAGATTGTGACAGCCGGCTAAATGGCATCCCTTGAGAATGCAAGAACAAGATGTATGTCAGGAGAAGTGCAGTATTATCATAAGGAGATGTATATTTGGAATATGGAGGGAAAAGAGAGGCAGAGTAGAGAGAGAGGAAGGAAGAGGCTGAGCTTGAGTTGGTTAAAAATGGCAGAAAAAAATTGAGATAATTTGTTAAAGAAGAATTGTAGAAAGTATAAGCAGATTGAGCTGAAGACAGGAGGAGAAATGGAAGTGAACGAGGTTGACGTATCGGAGGTGGTAGGTGTGGTGAAGTTCTGAGCCCGAGGGTCAGGATAAAGAGGAGTGACAGTAGGAGTGAAGTATTGGGAAAAACTGGACCCCTGCCTTTTGGCTGATCCATTTGTGGTTTCAGGTTGGTTAAAACAGAGATGGGTGCTGTGGAATCGGTGAGGGTAACCAGAAGTGGTCTTGTGATAATTGTTTGTGTTTCTGCTGGTCAGAGGGAGAAGGCACTCCACGTTAAACAAATGGGGGCAAGAAATGTGAATTGTTTTGCTCTCAACAAAATGGCACCATTGAAAGGYTTGATTACTGGGTTAACAGTAAATGTAAAAGTTGACCAACTGAAGGGGAAGATTCCCGGTGTTTGTGATACTCGTCATTTGGTGCGACGCAGACAGCGTGGCAAGTGGTGAAACAGAAGAGTCATTGTCTGTTCTTTTGAGTTTTGATGTTGAGTCTTTGCCCAACAAAGTGATGTGAGGATATTTAAGTTATCCTGTACAAAATTTTGTGCCAAATACATTACGTTGTTACAGGTGTCAAGCTTTTGGGCATGTGGCAGCAGTTGTGTTGGAGGGAGGTTCCTAGTTGTGAGAAGTGTGCAGAAGGGCATGAGACAAAGGAATGTGGAGCATTGGGGAATGTAGTGGTATGTGTTAGTTGTAGGGGTGCCGATGGGGCTGAGGATCAAAAATGTCCAGTGCAAGAGAGGCAGGTTGAGGTTTCCAGGGTTAGAGTAGTGCAGAAGTTGCCATATGCTGAGGCAGTGAAGAAAGTAGAGTAAGGTGGGTCAAGGGGAGGGATCTTGAGAGGAGTGGTGTGAGTTGTAGATATGTACCAGGGCAGAGGATATGCCAACAAGTGATATACGTTTCAGGAAGATTGGATTTTGGGCATTTATAGCAATGGTTATCAACTGTACTGCAGGGATGGAACCTAAGTCGCAGAAAATTGAGGTTGTGGTGGCAGCTGCAGAGAGGTATTTGGGTGTGCGGGCTTGACATCAGAAGAATTACAGGATGTGTTAAGGTTGTTGGCCTGAGGTAGGACRAAATAGATTTAAATAGTGGAGTAGGGTGGTGTTAATTTTTATTCATTTTTTGTAGTGTTAGATGGTAGGATATTTGTTTATTTATTTTTTCAAGCAAAGTATAAGGGAGTTGTACTCCAGTCTAGTAGGTGGCGGTAATGCAAGTGTATTGGATGCCAACCGCCGTTAAACGTCATCGAAGAAGAGCGCAACATCANCAACTGTACTGCAGGGATGGAACCTAAGTCGCAGAAAATTGAGGTTGTGGTGGCAGCTGCAGAGAGGTATTTGGGTGTGCGGGCTTGACATCAGAAGAATTACAGGATGTGTTAAGGTTGTTGGCCTGAGGTAGGACCAAATAGATTTAAATAGTGGAGTAGGGTGGTGTTAATTTTTATTCATTTTTTGTAGTGTTAGATGGTAGGATATTTGTTTATTTATTTTTTCAAGCAAAGTATAAGGGAGTTGTACTCCAGTCTAGTAGGTGGCGGTAATGCAAGTGTATTGGATGCCAACCGCCGTTAAACGTCATCGAAGAAGAGCGCAACATCATGAACTAGCATTAGCAACTCTATTATGGTGGTGGAAAATGGTGTTTCATAAAGAAAGTATGCATATTATCTCTGTCCCCCCCGCCTCCTCGCCATTAAATCGATGCCTTTGCAGCATGAATTAGAATGTTTTATGTACGAACCGGTCTAAGGGAGATACACAAAGTCATAAACCAGCCTATTTCTACAATTTATCTTCTTACATTTTTATTTTAAATCTAACCAGAACCACACTGCTAACCGTATGTCTAACCATTACCCCAAATTAAGACCAAATTGCACATTTTGGTTTTCATATATTTATACGATATGGCCAATTCTGACTTTGCCGCAGGCCATCTACTAGCTAGTGGATGACATTCTAATTCAGGCTCCATACCAAAGATTTGTTATATCTGTTCCGATACCGGCATATCCAAAATGGCTACCGCCGTTCCAGTTGATTCGGGATTGACTGCTCCGACAGGTATCTATAATAACTAATTTAGGTTTCCGTGAAGTAGTTTGCACGAAAATGCAATCTAATTAACGTAGCTACAGATTCAGCACAGCCTGTAGCTGAATATGGTCATTTTGTCTGAATTCAACTGACTCAATTTCTCCTTCTGTCTGAGCTAGCTAACGTTATCACAGTTGCTGTTAGCCAGTTTGCTAACGTCAACAATCGGATCGGATGGATTGCGTTATAGCTAGCTAGGCATCTAACGTTACACGCTTGAAATTGGGTCATGTACTTTATGGTGTTTGTAGTAAGGGCTTGGGATGGGATAGCCGCACACCCGATAATGTGATTATTTTCAATCAGATGTAGCTAGTTAATGTTAGCTCACRCTGAATGGGGCAAATTCTCCAACTCCAGCAATGTTAACTACAGTAGTTGGCTAATTTACTGCTTCTGTTAACTATTTGCCATGCTCGAAACCAGTGGTCCTTTGTTGATATTTTGTCATATTTGCCGCATGTCGTAGTAGGACAAAACACCTGTTAATTGATGTTAGCTGGCTAACTCGCTAGCCAACCCAACAAACTGAGGCCAGCCAGCAATGTTGGCTAGCTAACTAGGTGTGTGTTGAATATTTACTTGTAATGCCAACACAATTGTTTTCTTGGATAGAATGTGGTGGTCATGTCTATGTTGTTTACACAGTAATGTTGTTCTGCAGCTTTTGGACTCATGACAAACAGGCAGTCACTAATCAATTAGGCTAAGTAACGTTAGTTTAGGGTGGAGTGGATACAGATTTCGCTTCCACGGGAGATATTTTTWAAAATTTAACTAGGAAAGTCAGATAAGAACAAATTCTTATTTACAATGACGGCCTAGGAACAGTGGGTTAACTGCCTTGTTCAGGGGCAGAACGACCGAGTTTTACCTTGTCGGCTCGAGGGATTCGATCTAGCACCCTTTCGGGTTACTGGCCCAACGCTCTAACCACTAGGCTACCTGCCACACCGGCTACCTGATAATAACATATCTGAAATACCCATGTGGGAGAAAGCTCCTCTCCTGTCATCATTCACAGAGCAGTTACAGAGAACTTCACTGGAAGTCACAGAGAGAAAGAGGAATTCACGGGAGGTCCTGACTAGAGCTGGGCGATAAGTACATATCGAGTTAAATTGCCCGAATTGTTGCGAGAACGATACGTTTTAAACATAATGTTCGCCACAGTAAAAAAAAAAAATCATCCTTATACTACTATCTGTTTGATGGTTGTAGTTATCACACCATTAACAATCGCCCAAATTAGGCAACTTATTTCATTTCAAACTTCACATTTTCTAGTATAGGCTATGGATCGAAATAAAAATATCAGCAAAATGCCTGCGATAATGATATCAGTGTTGGTAATTTTGGTTTATTTCCCCAGTTCTAGTCCTGACTGATTTGTTTTTGGTTGTGGTCACATATATCCTCAGAAATCAGTTCATATCAGAGGTTATTTTTTTATTTTTTTTCATACCTTTATTTAACCAGGTAGGCTAGTTGAGAACAAGTTCTCATTTGCAACTGCGACCTGGCAAGATAAAGCATAGCAATTCGACACATAAACAACAACACGAGTACACATGTAATAACAAAACATACACTAGAACAAAGAAAACAAAAACTCTATAACAGTGAGTGCAAATGAGGTAAGATAAGGAGTTTAAGGTAAAAATAGGCCATGGTGGCGAAGTAATTACAATTAAGCAATTAAACACTGGAATGGTAGATGTGCAGAAGATGAATGTGCAAGTAGAGATACTGTGGTGCAAAGGAGCAAGATAAATAAGTACAGTATGGGGATGAGGTAGGTAGACAGATGGGCTATGTACAGGTACAGTGATCTGTGAGCTGCTCTGACAGCTGGTGCTTAAAGCTAGTGAGGGAGATATGAATCTCCAGCTTCAGTGATTTTGAGGTTTGTTCCAGTCATTGGCAGCAGAGAACTGGAAGGAAAGACAGACCAAAGGAGGAATTGGCTTTGGGGGACCAGTGAGATATACCTGCTGGAGCGTGTGCTACGAGTGGGCTGCTATGGTGACCAGTGAGCTGAGATAAGGCGGGGCTTTACTAGCAGAGACTTGTAGATAACCTGTAGCCAGTGGTTTTGGCGACGAGTATGAAGCGAAGACCAACCAACGAAGCGTACAGGTCGCAATGGTGGGTAGTGTATGGGGCTTTGGTGACAAACGGATGGCACTGTGATAGACTGCATCCAGTTTGTTGAGTAGAGTGTTGGAGGCTATTTTATAGATGACATCACCGAAGTCGAGGATCGGTAGGATGGTCAGTTTTACGAGGGTATGTTTGGCAGCATGAGTGAAGGATGCTTTGTTGCGATATAGGAAGCCGATTCTAGATTTAATTTTGGATTGGAGATGCTTAATGTGAGTCTGGAAGGAGAGTTTACAATCTAACCAGACACCAGGTATTTGATAGTCCACGTATTCTAAGTCAGAGCCGTCCAGAGCAGGTGCGGGCAGTGATCGGTTGAATAGCATCATTTAGTTTTACTTGCATTTTAAGAGCAGTTGGAGCCATAGAAGGAGAGTTGTATGGCATTGAAGCTTGTCTGGAGGTTAGTGAACACAGTGTTCAAAGAGGGCCAGAAGATACAGAAATGGGGTCATCTGCGTAGAGGTGTGTCAGAGAATCACCAGCAGCAAGAGCAACATCATTGATGTATACAGAGAAAGAGAGTCGGCCCAAGGAATTGAACCCTGTGGCACCCCCATAGAGACTGCCAAGGTCCAGACAACAGGCCCTCCGATTTGACACACTGACTCTATCAGAGAAGTAGTTGGTAAACCAGGCGAGGCAATCATTTGAGAAACAAAGGCTGTCGAGTCTGCCAATAAGAATGTGGTGATTGACAGAGTCGAAAGCCTTGGCCAGGTTGAAATACGGCTGCACAGTAATGTCTCAGAAGGTACGGTGGGATTCGAAATGGTCGGTAATAGAGGTCGACCGATTTAATCGGATGGCCGATTTTAATTAGGGCCGATTTCAAGTTTTCATAACAATCGAAATCGGTAATTTTGGATGCCATTTTTGCTGATTTAAAATTTTTTTACAACTTTATTTAACTAGGCAAGTCAGTTAAGAACACATTCTTAATTTCAATGACGGCCTAGGAACGGTTTGTTAACTGCCTTGTTCAGGGCAGAACGACAGATTTTTACCTTGTCAGCTCAGGATTCAATCTTGCAACCTTACGGTTAACTAGTCCAACGCTCTAACCACCTGCCTCACGGGGCACGCCTGTTACGCGAATGCAGTAAGAAGCCAAGGTAAGTTGCTAGCTACCATTAACGATCATAAAAACAATCAATCAATCACTAGTTATATCTACACATGGTTGATGATATTACTAGTTTATCTAGCGTGTCTTGCGTTGCATATAATCGATGCAGTGCGCATTCGCAAAAAAGGACTGTCGTTGCTCAAACGTGTACCTAACCATAAACATCAATGCCTTTCTTAAAATCAATACACAGAAGTATATATTTTTAAACCTGCATATTAGCTAAAGGAAATCCAGTTTAGCAGGCAATATTAACCAGGTGAAATGTTGTCACTTCTCTTGCATTATTGCACGCAGAGTCAGGGTATATGCAACAGTTTGGGCTGCCTGGCTCATTGCGAACTAATTTGCCAGAATTTTACGTAATTATGACATAACATTGAAGGTTGTGCAATATAACAGGAAATTTAGACTCATGGATCCACCCGTTAGATAAAATACGGAACGGCTCCGTATTTCACTGAAAGAATAAACGTTTTGTTTTCAAGATGATAGTTCCGGATTCGACCATAAATGGAACAGGTGCCAGTTCTTGTTATTATGTTATAATTAAGTCTATGATTTTATAGAGCAGTCTGACTGAGTAAATGGTAGGCAGCAGCAGGCTCGTACGCATTCATTCAAACAGCACTTTTGTGCGTTTTGCCAGTAGCTCTTCGCAATGCTTCAAGCATTGCGCTGTTTATGACTTCAAGCCTATCAACTCCCGAGATTAGGCTGGTGTAACCGATGTGAAATGGCTAGCTTGTTAGCGGGGTGCGCACTAATAGCGTTTCAAACGTCACTCGCTCTGAGACTTGGAGTAGTTATTCCCCTTGCTCTGCATGGGTAACGCTGCTTCGAGGATGGTGGTCTCAATTATAGTGGATTTATGATGTGATGATGTGAACAGTGACGCTGGGTCAGGACAGGAGAGTCTTCTCCACCTTTCTAAGCCTGTTATCGTACAGGCTCTTATCAGCTTGACTACGGTGTTTGTTACAGTTGATCTTTCCTTGGTACTGTGGTAGCTAGCCAGTTTGAGTCAGGTCATGAGAATAGACAGGTCTGTTTTGGTCCCACAATAACAAGCCTGATTGCTTTATGGGGATCTAAGTCTGACTACAGGACTGCGAACTAGGCCAATGAACACACACATACAAATGATACAGGGTGTTCTCACTATATACAGTACCAGTCAAAAGTTTGGACACATATTCATTGCAGGGTTTTTCTTTATTTTTACTATTTTCAACATTGTATAATAATAGTGAAGACATCAAAACTATGAAATAACACATATGGAATCATGTAGTTACCAAAAAAGTTACCAAAATATATTTTATATTTGAGATTCTTCAAAGTAGGCACAATTTGCATTGATGACAGCTTTGCACACTCTTGGCATTCTCTCAACCAGCTTCATGAGGAATGTTTTTTGAAGGAGTTCCCACATATGCTGAGCACTTGTTGGCTGCTTTTCCTTCACTCTATGGTCCAACTCATCCCAAACCATCTCAATTGGGTTGAGGTCGGCTGATTTGGAGGCCAGGTCATCTGATGCAGCACTCCATCACTCTCCTTGGTCAAATAGCCCTTACACAGCCTGGAGGTGTGTTTTGGGTCATTGTTCTGTTGAAAAACAAATTATCGTCCCACTAAGCCAAACCAGATGTGATGGCGTATCGCTGCAGAATGCTGTGGTAGCCATTCTGGTTAGGTGTGCCTTTTATTCTAAATAAATCACTGACAGTGTCACCAGCAAAGCACCATCACACTTCTCCCATGCTTCACGGTGGGAACCACATATGCAGAGATCATCCATTCACCTACTCTGCGTCTCACAAAGACATGCCGGTTGGAACCAAACATTTCACATTTGGACTCATCAGACCAACTCATCAGACCAAAGGACAGATTTCTACCGGTCTAATGTCCATTTGTTGTTTTTCTTGGCTCAAGCAAGTCTCTTCTTCTTATTGGTGTCCTTTTAGTAGTGATTTGTTTGCAGCAATTAGACCATGAAGCCTGATTCACGCTGAATTCTCCGCTGAACAGTTGATGTTGAGATGTCTGTTACTTAAACTCTGTGAAGCATTTATTTGGGCTGCAATTTCTGAGGCTGGTAACTCTAATGAACTTATCCTGAACTTGAACTTATGCTGGGGGCAGCAGGTAGCCTAGTGGTTAGAGCGCTGGGCCAGTAACTGGAAGGTTGCTAGATCGAATCCSCGAGCTGACAAGGTAAAAATCTGTCGTCCTGCCCCTGAACRCACTGTTCTTAGGCCATCATTGTAAATAAGAATTTGTTCTTAACTGACTTGCCTAGTTAAACAAAGGTAAAATAAAAATCCTCTGCAGCAGAGGTAACTCTGGGTCTTCCTTTCCTGTAGTGGTCCTCATGTGAGCCAGTTTCATCATAGTGCTTGATGGTTTTTGTGAACCTGCACTTGAAACTGATTTGGCTCAAATGCATTAAGAAGGAAAGAACTTCCACAAATTAACTTTTAACAAGGCACACCTGTTAATTGAATTGCATTCCAGGTGACTACCTCATGAAGCTGGTTGAAAGAATGCCAATAGTGCCAAAGCTGTCATCAAGGCAAAGGTGGCTACTTTGAAGAATCTGAAATATATGAAATATTTAGATTTGTTTAGCTTTTTTGGTTACTACATGATTCCATATGTGTTAATCATAGTTTTGATGTCTTCACTATATTCTACAATGTGGAAAAAAGTAAAAATAAAAACCCTGGAATGAGTAGTTGTCCATACTTTTGACTGGTACTGTATAAGTTCATAAATTAGGCCAATAACCAGCACATTTACTCTACTCTGTCAGACAAAAATAGGGGAGTGTCCCATATTATGCTCTACATGCAGGCTACAGTACAGGCTGCTAGCAGGCAAACAGCCAACATGTGTTTTGAACTGCGCTGGCACTGGGAGTATGTTTAGTATGCACGCACCCTCATTGTAACTGTGGAAATGTTTGGATACAATGTCGAACTAGGATGTTATTGAAATCCTATTGTAAAAAAACAGCTTTTCTTAAATTGAGCACTGCTTGTTTCTAGATCTCTGTAGCATGTGGTCCATTTAGGCTAATTTAGAGGTGAGCAATGTGATTGAAGCCTAATTCGGTTGCATGCATGCCTTGTTCATGTGTAACTGGTTGTGGTTGTTCTGTATCTTCTTCCATAGACATTAGGACTCTGTTCTGGAGGAGAGCCTTGCAGAGAGGTACTTGCATGGGGTTGCAGTGTGTGTTTGTGTGTGAGGGAGCGGCTGAGCGTGTGCTTCGTTCCTGTGAGTGCCTCTTACAGGCATTACAGGGCCTTGTGGCATTTGAGCAAGCTGAGAGCAAGCAAAGGACGAGTGGACCAAATATAGGCTGTTAACTGTTGTTTTCTATTGTGCATGTTTGCTTTCTATTGTGTGTGCAATGCATTTTGCAGT
The DNA here is from genome assembly GCF_002910315.2 of Salvelinus sp. IW2-2015. Classification (NCBI taxonomy): domain Eukaryota; kingdom Metazoa; phylum Chordata; class Actinopteri; order Salmoniformes; family Salmonidae; genus Salvelinus; species Salvelinus sp. IW2-2015. The sequence goes on from NC_036845.1 coordinate 354,042, forward strand.
GAAATCGCTACAACATGGTTAGCAAGACAAAAGTGCCTCTCTACTCCTGAATGAACTAATCCTTGTGGTGTTTGCTCAAGCAATGTGGATTGGTTTAATTGATGAGGAAATCAATCTCACAATTTGAATAGGCCTAGCCTAATATCACAGACAAATAGCCTTTAGGCTGTTTCCTGTTTCGCTATCAGTACCACACCTTTCCATGATAATTTTCAGTAGGTCTCCCTCCTCTCTCCTCACTGTCCTCAACATAACTCTGACCTGCCCACACTATTACAAATAACAGCAGACAAGTTTTTTGCCAACTGGTTGTAAATTCACTATGTTGAAACTCAAAAATAGCAGTTGCTATTGGTTACAGGCCTGAAGTCTCCCTGGAGCGGGTGAGAAGGCGAATCTCACACACGCACACCATTTTTAAATGGCGAATCCTTTTGTGAGGAGCACATATTTCAAGCATTGTCATAACGATGTGAAAACATTGAGAAAATACCAGACATATTTTGCTTCTAGATTTTTCACACACGTGTTTGTTGTGTTTCTCTATGTTGGCATGTTTGTCGCACAAATTGGCAATGTTTTACATAGGCTATGGGATGTTATCTCTTGGGCTGGATAAAGTTGGGGCTGGGCCTGAGGTCTGCAGGGTCAAATTTATTCTTAGAGAGGATTGGTAATGAGAACATCCCTACCAAAAAGGAAGAGGCAACTCGGTGAGTCACAGGGAAAGTCCCAAGCTAAGTTTGGGTGATGGAAAAAGTTTAGTCATTGCCTGTGGTAGAGGATCCAGTCGTCTAGACACAGTATCAGACTGGGGTTATGTCTGCCAGAGACCTGTGGTAGAGGACCCAGTGTCTAGACACAGTATCAGACTGGGGTTATGTCTGCCAGAGACCTGTGGTAGAGGACCCAGTGGTCTAGACACAGTATCAGACTGGGGTTATGTCTGCCAGAGACCTGTGGTAGAGGACCCAGTGGTCTAGACACAGTATCAGACTGGGGTTATGTCTGCCAGAGACCTGTGGTAGAGGACCCAGGTGCTAGACACAGTATCAGACTGGGGTTATGTCTGCCAGAGACCTGTGGTAGAGGACCCAGTGGTCTAGACACAGTATCAGACTGGGGTTATGTCTGCCAGAGACCTGTGGTAGAGGACCCAGGGGTCTAGACACAGTATCAGACTGGGGTTTGTCTGCCAGAGACCTGTGGTAGAGGACCCAGTGGTCTAGACACAGTATGCACTGGGGTTATGTCTGCCAGAGACCTGTGGTAGAGGACCAGTGGTCTAGACACAGTATCAGACTGGGGTTATGTCTGCCAGAGACCTGTGGTAGAGGACCCAGTGGTCTAGACACAGTATCAGATGGGGTTATGTCGCCAGAGACCTGTGGTAGAGGACCCAGTGGTCTAGACACAGTATCAGACTGGAGTTATGTCTGCCAGAGACCTGTGGTAGAGGACCCAGTGGTCTAGACACAGAATCAGACTGGGGTTATGTCTGCCAGAGACCTGTGGTAGAGGACCCAGTGGTCTAGACACAGTATCAGACGGGGTTATGTCTGCCAGGACCTGGGTAGGACCCAGGGTCTAGACACATGTTCAATGACGACGGTTACTGTTTGCAGAGACTCGCGTATGTCCCTGTGTCGATGCCAAGAGTTTCGTAATTTCCTCCCACCACCTGATATTTCATTACCGTGTTCCCCATTAAACCTAATACCAGCTATGTCCACTCATCGCTCTGTATTTTTGTGTGTGTGTGGTGTTATGCAGCGAGGGGACAGTTAACTTGTTGCCCTTGCTGCTCTATGCTCTCTCACAGTATCTGTCTGTGGTAGACTGTCTGAGAGGGAATGCTGTAATACTACTATACTGTCTGGAGATGGAGAGGCACTAAGTAACAGATAGGCAGTCGGTAAGGGTAGTAACTACATTAGCTACAGACATTGCGGAGTTTAGAATTTAGTGAAAAACGTCATACAAATGCAATGCATCCTGAGCAGTGACTGAAGTACAGGGGTCCCCTGGATTGTTTTAGGCTTGAGGCAAAGGCCCAACCACAACAGCATCCAGGMCAGGCTGACATGGAAGCAGCATTAGAGYGAAAAGTGGGGTWAATCTAGAGCAGAATGTGAATMGGAGCAGCAGTTAGCCTAGGCCATTCCTGTGGCTGTGTAGGTCTAACCATGGCTCGGKATCTGTGGAAAATTACACGMTTGATGGCTGTTTTTGTAATTAACTAAGAGTGGTTMTCAAGCATTTACTGTGACAAATTTCTTCTCAAGTCAAAATTACGCTGAAGTTTATTAGGTTTTGTGCATGGAGTGGAAAGACTGCAATGAAGCAATTCGGTCAGACACTAGGGTTGGGCGATTGTACGATTGCATCATTGATGATGACATCTCGATGTCAAACGATAGTTTAACATATTTGAATTTTACTACACCGCTGGAGTCTTAGCTCACAACAGTGCAGTGAGCACACAGCAGGGCGGCATGCCAAATGGCCTACACKCTAATTGCCGTAGCCTACATTTTCAATACATGTGGTGGTTAGATTATTAACATAATACAAGAGAACAATGTAGAAAGAGCGGAGAGCACCAAAGCAGAGCAAAATGTCAGACCGCGCCTAACGTGTTTTTTATTTCCTATCCCCTCTCCAATGTAGGATGAACAATAAATAGTGTCGTTAAATCCCTCTTTGCAAACCAAACAGCCAATAATATAGGCCTACACACAGGCTACTGTCAATAAATTGCAGTAAACGTTACTTTGACAAGTTAAACTAATATTTATAATATTGTCGAAGTGTTTGTTAATGTCCTTGAATTGTGCAACGGACAATCGGGTATAAGCTCCTACAGCAGCACTTTCAATAAGCGGGAACCAAAATAAATGAATGATGAGTCTGTCGGAATTGTCTCACAAACAACTTTCTTTTGAATAGCTTACAAATTGTGCATTTATATAATAGTCAACATCAATCAGATTAAATAAATTATTATTTAGCCTTTAACATTCTTTATAACACTTGAATGAACATTGGTTTAGGCTTAAAACGAATAGGCCTTTTATCCTTTAGGCTAAAAATCCTAAATATACAATCAGATAAAACAAATGATTATTTATAACAWGGAACACCAGCATGTTCACCCCCGGAGTATCGAACTCAGCAGGATGACGGAGGTTTGTAGTRTGTCCATCCTTTGCCCTGATAATCTTTTAGCATATTCTGCAAGTGCRTTGGGTAAGATCTGCTGGCTCACCTGTATCATATGGCCTGAAATTGAGCAAAAAACTGCCAAACAGGCGAAGACGTGCTTTTCCCCCCACTAAAAGTCAGCCATAGTTTTTTTCTGATTTAGCATCGTCAGGCTACACTATAGTTACTAAGTGAAATCCACTTTTTGAAACTGGTGGAAAGTAGCCTAATGGAAGAAAGAATGTCACAAATGTGCTTTTCCAGATGATCAAGATGAAATAACAATACACTTGATACGGCTGTAATATTTGTTTTTAAAAGGTCTACTAATATAATTGACATCTGAGTATTTTTATGGACAAGAGAATAATAGACCTTCCAGTCCTTCTGTAGCCAAGAACAAGGTAAACATAAGTAAGCCTTGTTTTGAACAATGATTTAATGAACTTGTTTGTGGCTTTTGTAACAATTTGAATAAGAACAATGACGACATGCACCAAATCACAGTTCTGGTATAACCAATGTGTCTTTTTATATTGCGTTCTTCCTGCCAATTGACCCCTCCGTGCGCAATGTATATGAACGACGTTTGGATGGAGACGATGTGTCATTCCAGACATCGCACAACCAATCAGACACTTTAATGCGGGTTCCTTCCTCCATAAACTACTATACTATATGACAATTTCATCACTACAGTTGGCTAGCATGACTCCAGCTCTGTGATATTAGCTAGGTTCTGTCGGTAACTATAAGATTCTAAGAGGACTGAGTTGCACATGGAACATGGAGGAGCCTAACAAAAATAGGCCCATCACTATACTCTGAATGTTTTTCCTTTTTCTCTCTCCTCTCAAGGGTCCAGTGCGTCTCGGAAAATGGCATCTCCAGAGGTAAGACAGACCCCATCCCTGACTCACAAAACCACTAATTACAGCACTCTGCTGATGATGCTGGAGCACTGTTGATGAAACGTGTTTTCCACTACCTTTAGGTTTAGGGAACAGTGTGTGTATTTACACAACATTTATAGACCCTGGTGAAGATGTGTTTGTATATCACCTCTCTGTCTAGGGAGAGGACACAGGATATGTGGAAAGGGAGGGGAACTGGTTTTGATGGTTTCTGTGTGTCAATGGCAGATTTTACCTTTAAGCTGTGTGTCATAAACCAAACAATGGAGAGAACAGGATGACGCGGAAACTTGTTTTAATGGAGTCAAACATACAACTCTATAGTGCATTTCTTAGTTTAATACCTTTTATTTTCCCCATGCTCTCTTCCATCTCTTCCCCCTTTTCTCTTTCATCCTGTCTCTCTCTCTCTATCTCAGATGCCTGGATCCAGTAGAGTATGAAGAAGACCATTGGACACAGAGGAGTTGAGACGAACACTGGAGAGACCACCTATAAGAAGGTCAGCATGGGGTCAACACACACACGCACACACCATGTGTGCTAAAATTACCCGTAGCCTGAACCCTTCCTCGTCACACCCAATGATGACTCGCAGAATGTAATGTACACAAGCATTTGGAGAGTCATAATTATTATAACATGAGAATTCTTCAGACAAATAAATTTATCAATCTCTCTTGACAAGTCTCCATTTCTCTCTTCCACTTCCCCTCCAGACCACGTCGTCAGCCCTGAAAGGAGCAATTCAGTGGGCATCACTCACACTGTGGGCAGCCTGAGTCAGAAGGCTGAGAGGGATGTTCTCATGCAGGACTTTGTGGTGGTCGAGAGCATCTTCTTCCCCAGGTTAGACGTGTGTGTGGTGTGTGTGTCACTGGCGTAGCACACTACCCGGAGCACCTGCATGAGAGGTATGGGGCCCCCCGACTCCCACAAAATATAGGTTGGGCCCCCCAGATACTATATGAACATGTCATAAACCATTAAGGAAATGTTTATAATTACAGGAAATTGGCTTTAAAACTGAAACTGTTTCTCAGCCTCATGGCAAAATGTGTAAAACAGCATGAGATTAGCTAGGAAACTGAAACATGTTCTCTCAGCTTCATGGCAAAATGTAAAACAGCATGAGATTAGCTAGGAAAACTGAAACATGTTCTCTCAGCTTCATGGCAAAATGTAAACAGCATGAGATAAGCTAGGAAAAACTGAAACATGTTCTCTCAGCTTCATGGCAAAATGTAAAACAGCATGAGATTAGCTAGGAAAACTGAAACATGTCTCTCAGCTTCATGGCAAAATGTAAAAGAGCATGAGATTAGCTAGGAAACTGAAACATGTTTCTCAGCTTCATGGCAAAATGTAAAACAGCATGAGATTAGCTAGGAAAACTGAAACATGTTCTCTCAGCTTCATGGCAAAATGTAAAACAGCATGAGATTAGCTGGAAAACTGAAACATGTTCTCTCAGCTTCATGGCAAAATGTAAAACAGAATGAGATTAGCTAGGAAAACTGAAACATGTTCTCTCAGCTTCATGGCAAAATGTAAAACAGCATGAGATTAGCTAGGAAACTGAAACATGTTCTCTCAGCTTCATGGCAAAATGTAAAACAGAATGAGATTAGCTAGGAAAACTGAAAACATGTTCTTCAGCTTCATGGCAAAATGTAAAACAGCATGAGTTAGCTAGGAAAACTGAACATGTTCTCTCAGCCTCATGGCAAAATGTAAAACAGCATGAGATAGCTAGGAAAACTGAAACATGTTCTCTCAGCTTCATGGCAAAATGTAAAACAGCATGAGATTAGCTAGGAAACTGAAACATTGTTCTCTCAGCTTCATGCAAAATGTAAAACAGCATGAGATTAGCTAGGAAAACTGAACATGTTCTCTCAGCCTCATGGCAAATGAAACAGCATGAGATTAGCTAGGAAAACTGAACATGTTCTCTCAGCTTCATGGCAAATGTAAAACAGCATGAGATTAGCTAGGAAAACTGAAACATTTTCTCTCAGCCTCATGGCAAAATGTAAAACAGCATGAGATTAGCTAGGAAACAGTTTTTCCTGAACCGCCTACACCACTGTCTGTGCCCATCTTGCATTTATGCTTGAGGAAGTCTTCCTGTATTCAGCACTCATTAACAGCATTCTCTCTGTCTCAGTGAAGGCAGTAACCTGACCCTGCGCACCACTACAGTGATTTCAGTTTAAGACCTACGCCCAATCGCCTTCCGCTACTTCAGAGAATCTTTGGCATCCGCCAGACGACTACCTGGTAGTAGACTACAAAATTCACTAATTGAATCTGTTGATTGTTGTATTCTCTATGTTAATTGATTGTGTCTGTTGTAGTTCTTGGTCAGGATGCTAACTAACTCCTCTCCTACAGTACTCTCGTGTTAACGATGGCCTGATAGAGCTGTCTAACTCCGGGCCAGTGGCTCTCTCTTCTACGTGTCCAGTGATGATGAGTTCATTATCAAGACGGTGCAGCACAAAAGAGCTGAGTTTCCAGAACTACTGCCAGATACTCATGGTGAGATATTGAAGGGGGGTGACTTCATGGAGAGATACAGTGAAGTCGTAAGTTTACATACACCTCAGCCAAATACATTTAACTCAGTTTTTCACAATTCCTGACATTTAATCCTAGTAAAAATTCCCTGTCTTAGGTCAGTTAGATCACCACTTTTATTTTAAGAATGTCAGAATAATAGTAGAGAAAGATTTATTTCAGCTTTTATTTCATTCATCACATTCCCAGTAGGTCAGAAGTTTACACACACTCACTTAGTAATTTGGTAGCGCATTGCCTTTATATTGTTTAATTGGGTAAAATGTTTCGGGTAGCCTTCCACAAGCTTCCCACAATAAGTTGGGTGAATTTTGGCCATTCCTCCTGACAGAGCTGGTGTAACTGAGTCAGGTTGTGCCTCCTTGCTCGCACACGCTTTTTCAGTTCTTGCCACAAATTTTCTATAGGATTGAGGTCAGGCTTTGTGATTCCCACTCCAATACCTTGACTTTGTTGTCCTTAAGTCATTTTGCATAACTTTGAAGTATGCTTGGGTCCTTGTCCAATTGGAAGACCCATTTGCGACAAGCTTTAACTTCCTGACTGATGTCTTGAAGATGTTGCTTCAATATATCCACATAATTTCCCTACCTCATAATGCCATCTATTTTTTGAAGTGCACCAGTCCCTCCTGCAGCAAAGCACCCCCACAACATGATGCTGCCACCCCGTGCCACGGTTGGATGGTGTTCTTCGGTTTGCAATCCTCCCCCTTTTTCCTCCAACATAACATGGTCATTGCAGCCAAAACAGTTCTATTTTTGTTTCATCAGACCAGAGACATTTCTCCAAAAGTACGATCTTTGTCCCATGTGCAGTTGCAAACGTAGTCTGGCTTTTTATGGCGGTTTTTGAGCAGTGGCTCCTTCCTTGCTGAGCGACCTTTCAGGTTATGTCGATATAGGACTCGTTTTACTGTGGATATAGATACTTTTGTACCCGTTTCCTCCAGCATCTTCACAAGGTATTTGCTGTTCTGGGATTGATTTTCACTTTTCGCACCAAAGTACGTTCATCTCTAGGAGACAGAACACTCTCCTTCCTGAGCGGTATGACGGCAGCGTGGTCCCATGGTGTTTTATACTAGAGGTCGACCGATTATTGATTTTTCAACGCCGAACCGATTATTGGAGGACCCAAAAAGCCGATACCGATTAATGGGCCATTATTTTTTATTTTTATTATTTTTTTTTTTTTTGTAATAATGACAATTACAACGATACTGAATTAACACTTATTTTAACTTAAGATAATACATAAATAAAATCAATTTAGCCTCAAATAATAATGAAACATGTTCAATTTGGTTTAAATAATGCAACAACACAGTGTTGGAGAAGAAAGTAAAAGTGCAATATGTGCCATGTAAGAAAGCTAACGTTTAAGTTCTTGGCTCAGAACATGAGAACATATGAAAGCTGGTGGTTCCTTTTAAAATGAGTCTTCAATATTCCCAGGTAAGAAGTTTAGGTTGTAGAATTATGACTATTTCTCTCTATAGCATTTGTATTTCATTAACCTTTGAGTATTGATGTTCTTATAGGCACTTTAGTATTGCCAGTGTAACAGTATAGCTTCCGTCCCTCTCCTCGCTCCTACCTGGGCTCGAACCAGAACACAATGACAAAAGCCACCTCGAAGCAGCGTTACCCATGCAGAGCAGGGAATAACTACTCCAAGTCTCAGAGCGAGTGAAGTTTTGAAACGCTATTAGCGCGCACCCCGCTAACTAGCTAGCCATTTCACATCGGTTACACCAGCCTAATCTCGGGAGTTTGATAGGCTTGAAGCACAGCGAAGAGCTTCTTGCAAAACGCACGAAAGTGCTGTTTGAATGAATGCTTACGAGCCTGCTGCTGCCTACCACCGCTCAGTCAAACTGCTCTATCAATCATAGATTTAGTATAACATAATAACACACAGAAAATACAAGCCTTAGTCATTAATATATGTCGAATCCGGAAACTATCATCTCGAAAACAAGACGTTTATTCTTTCAGTGAAATACGGAACCGTTCCGTATCTTATCTAACGGTGGCATCCATAAGTCTAAATATTCCTGTTACATTGCACAACCTTCAATGTTATGTCATAATTATGTAAAAATTCTGGCAAATTAGGCGGCCCAACTGTTGCATATACACTGACTCTGCGTGCAATGAACGCAAGAGAAGTGACAACAATTTCACCTGGTTAATATTGCCTGTAACCTGGATTTCTTTTAGCTAAATATGCAGGTTTAAAAAATAATACTTCTGTGTATTGATTTTAAGAAAGGCATTGATGTTTATGGTTAGGTACACATTGGAGCAACGATACGCACCGCATCGATTATATGCAACGCAGGACACGCTAGATAAACTAGTAATATCATCAACCATGTGTAGTTAACTAGTGATTATATTGGTTGAGTGATTGTTTTTTAAAAGATAAGTTTATGCTAGCTAGCAATACCTTGGCTTCTACTGCATTCGCGTACAAGGCAGGCTCCTCGTGGAGTGCAATGTAATCAGGTGGTTAGAGCGTTGGACTAGTTAACTGTAAGGTTGCAAGATTGAGTCGCCGAGCTGACAAGGTAAAAATCTGTCGTTCTGCCCTGAACGAGGCAGTTAACCCACCGTTCCTAGGCCGTCATTGAAATAAGAATGTGTTCTTAACTGACTTGCTAGTTAATAAAGATTAAATAAAGGTGTAAAAAAATCACGATTTCCGATCGTTATGAAAACTTGAAATCGGCCCTAATTAATCGGCCATTCCGATTAATCGTGTAGACCTCTAGTTTATACTTGCGTACTATTGTTTGTACAGATGAACGTGGTACCTTCAGGCATTTGGAAATTGCTCCCAAGGATGAACCAGACTGATTTATTTTGATTTTCCCATGATGTCAAGCAAAGAGGCACTGAGTTGGAAGGTAGGCCTTGAAATACATCCCACAGGTACACTCCACATTGACTCAAATTATGTCAATTAGCCTATCAGAAGCTTCTAAAGCCATGACATAATTTTCTGAATTTTCCAAGCTGTTTAAAGGCACTGTTAACTTAGTGTATGTAAACTTCTGACCCACTGGAATTGTGATCAGGTGAATTATAAGTGAAATAATCTGTCTGTAAATAATTGTTGGAAAAATGACTTGTCATGCACAAAGTAGATGTCCTAAACCGACTTGCCAAAACTATAGTTTGTTAACAAGGAAATTGTGGAGTGGTTGAAAAATAATGAACTAAGTGTATGTAAACTTCCGACTTCAACTGTATTGGAGGAGGGGGGAGGGGAGACTTCATGGAGAGATTTTGAAGGAGGAGGGAGGGAGAGACTTCATGGAGAGATATTGGGCTAGGAGGTGGGGGGAGACTTCATGGAGAGATATTGAAGAGGAGGAGGAGACTTCATCGTGGATATTGACGGAGGAGTGGGGGGGGCTTCGTGAGGAGATATTGAAGGGGGGGGGGACTTCATGAGGAGTACTTCATGGAGATATGTTGAAGGAGGCAAAGGAGAGTCCTTCATGGCGAGATGTTGAAGGAGGAGGAGATCCTTCATGGCGAGATGTTGAAGGAGGAGGAGATCCTTCATGGGCGAGATGTTGAGGAGGAGGAGGGGGGGATTCATGGCGAGATATTGAAGTAGGAGGGGGGAGATTCTTCGGTGGCCTGTGTGTTTTAGTCTTTATAATATACCTAGCTGTCTGTGGTGGCCTCTTCTTCTTCACTCTCCTCCTCTCCTTTCTACCCGTCCCTTCCCCTCTATAGAACCTGAATCAGAACAAACGGACCCTGCTCCCTAAGTTCTACGGTCTGTACTGCATCCAGGCGGGAGGGAAGAACATCCGCCTGGTGGTGATGAACAACCTGCTGCCCCGCGTGGTCCACATGCACCATAAGTACGACATGAAGGGTTCACCTATAAGAGACGGGCCTCAGCCAAGGAGGGGACAAGACTTTTCCCACCTTTAAAGACCTGGACTTCATCCAGGACCTGCCTGATGGACTGCTGCTGGAGACGGACAACTACAACGCCCTTAGCAAGACCATCCAGAGAGATTGCCTGGTGAGAGGGAGGGAGAGAGGGGTGTGTGTGTGTTCTGTGTGTGCTGTTTGGGTCTACTGTATAGTAACTCTTATGTGTTTGTGTGTGTGCTCCAGCTCCTGCAGAGTTTTAAAATCATGGACTACAGTCTACTGGTGGGGATCCATAACCTGGAGCAGGCTAATAGAGAGAGGGAGAGAGGTGGGGGCAGATGGGGGACAGTGGGGGGTCAGAGGGGGCGTGACCCCAGACCAGCGCCGACCCCAGGCCCAGAAAAGTCTTACTGCACAGCCATGGAGTCTATACAGGGAGAGGCCCGCGGGAAGGGAGCCCTGGAGTCTGAGGACCAGTGAGTCAATCAATACATCACACAATATTACCTTGGAAAAGTGCAAACTGTCAGTAAATCTGATTTGTTGATGGTGATTGGTTGGTGTGGCGTATGATGTCATTTCAGTATGGGCGGAATCCCAGCCAGGAACTCTAAAGGAGAGAGGTTGCTGGTCTTTATCGGCATCATCGACATTCTGCAGTCCTACAGGTAGGTCTTGTGTTTCTTTGTGTGTGTGCGTTCTTGTGTACAGACTACATACATTTCACATAGTAATATGATGACACAGTACTCAAAGTATTGGGAAAGTGACACATTTTTTGCTTTACTCCAGCATTTTGGATTTGAAATGATACACTGACCTGGTATGGATGAAAATACACTCAAATCAAAGCTTGACAGTCTGCACTTTAACCTCATAGTCATTGTATCATTTTAAATCCAAAACGTGCTGGGGTACAGAGCCAAAACAACAACAAATGTGTCACTGTCCCAATACTTTTGGACTCACTGTATATACCATTTAGCAGATGCTTTTATCCAAAGCGACTTAGTCATGCGTGCTTATATTTTACGTATGGATGGTCCCGGGAGTCGAACCCACTATCCTGGCGCCATGCTTTACCTACTGAGCTACGTTCACTGAGACTGTTTTTCAGGTTATCAGAAAGTTGGAACACTCGTGGAAGGCCCTGTCCATGATGGGGTAAGATACTACACACACACACACATTACCTGTAGTACATTATGAAAGAAGCCACAGATGCATGTGTCAGATCTGCCACTGCTATGTCAGGCCTATTCAGGTTATAACTGGTTTATTTCTTTTCCTCTGGTAGGATACAGTGTCGGTGCACAGACCAGGCTTCTACGCTGAGCGCTTCCAACAATTCATGTGTAACACAGTGTTCAAGAAGATCCCATGTAAGACTGCTGTGTGTGTGTGTGTGTGTCTTCTGTTTCAATATTTACTTTTATGATATAACGTGCTGTCGTTATTTTGTTTTCCCCACCCCTCAGTGAAGCTCTCCCCATCCAAGAAGTCTCGTGGTGGGGGTCCGGGGGGTCTGAGGAGAGCTCCTACCCTGGGAGGCCCCACCCCCCTCTCCCACGCTGCTGGACAGTCTGTAGTGGACTCCCGACTCGTCTACCAATCCCACTTCAACAGGGCTGACGCAGAGGGAGACAGCGGTGAGTGAACAGTTAACACAAACATTGATTGTATGTTTGATCAGAGGTCAAGGTGGACCAGAGCTACAWGAAGTGSCTATGGACAAGGGATTAGGGGTGGACTTGGAATTGTGCCATTAGTTCCCCTCTTTACTCCCTCTTTCTGTTCAGGCATGCAGTCGGGCAGGCCAGACCTGGTGCCAAGGACCCCTCCCCTGGCGGGAGGGTCAGGGGATGCAGAGGCCAACTTTTCCACGTCCTCATTAGGAAGCACAGGACTCACCTCCTCCTCTCCTCTGCTACAGTAACACATCCCTCCATCCCCTCTCCTCCACAAAGTCAGTCCTCCTCTTCAAGTCATCCAGTTCTCATGTGTCTCTCGCCCTCTCTCTCTCTCTCGCTCTCTCTCTAGGTCAGTAGGGGTTGAGGTGCATAGAGCAGTAACAAGCACAGACCAAGACCACGGTGTCTCCCACAGGTACACAAATGAATTACAGCACTGACTCATGTATTCCCACTTACATGAACACACACACACCCTTATCAGTCTTCTCTCTCTGTCTCTCAGTATTGGTGCAGAAGTGGAAGCGTCAGGTGATCAGTCAGGTAATGAAGATGCCATCTCACTATCCGACATCGTCCCAGAGACTAACATCTGCTTTGTAAGTCTGGCCCAATCCTTTTCCTCCGACTCTTCTTAAGATCTTCACTATGGTGTTTCCCATGGCTCACTGGCCTCCCTCCCTGTGTGTCCCTCACAGTAACAACTGATCTGGAGTCATCTGAGGAAAAGGTGATTCTGGAACCAAGGAGGTTGGTGGAAGAGTGAGAGGGGGAGAGAAGTCTTGCATCTCCATCCTCACTCTTTTGATCCAGCCCTCCTTTTCTGCAGGGGAGGTTTGGAACATACTTCAGGCTGACTGAACGGAATGGGGGGATTGGGAAGTGAAAGAGAGGGAGAGTGTGACTGGGTGCCAGAGAGAGGAACAAAGAGGGAGAGAGGTGTGTGTGTATATATGTGTGAGGAGGTGGTGGCTGTCTAAAGGCTTGGTCAGCCAGACACACACGGGTATGCTGCTAGAAACCCTTCTCCAACTAAGTTACAGGAGTCTCTGTGTCACGGAACCCACTTACACTGTCCCACCTATCACAAAGCCTGAAGGGGAGAGGGATGTGGGCTTAGACACCCCTGCATCAACAGTGTGGAGGAGGAACACCATGCTCTATATCACTCTCTGTTCTGTTAATTTGTGCATTCCTTCTTGTGGACAGTCTAAGTGGGTTTAGTTTTCAGTGACTCTGAGCATAATATCTCATATGTTATCATTCTACATCTCTCCACCCCTTCCTCCCTCCACACAGCCAGGAGATGGGAGGGACACAGGAGAATCATCTCTATATGTAGTGTTTTTTTATAATTTTTATTATGACCACAGTTTTACTGATGTGGACAGAACATATGACTTCATCACACAGACCTTCTATTCTTTTAGATTATGGATGTATACAGTAGCTGACTGACTGGATTTGGGGGCAGGAATGTACAGGCCAGAGCTATACTGCCCTACCAAGAAAAAGGCAGTAACTGCTCATAGCGTGGAAKTGAGAAAAATGKCTTRTATTTACCTTAGTTTCACAGTTACCTAGTGGAGTTACTGCTAATATGACCCCCATTTTCTCAAACACAATACGAGGCAGGATACTTGCCCACGTGATTAAGTCATTTTTGCTACATTAAATACATGCTAACTCATTTTTGACCAAATGAGCGGTTACTGCCTTTTTTCTTGGTAGGGCAGTATGGGTAGGCTATACACCACAGGGGGTTGGTGACACCTTAATTGGGGAGGACGGGCTCGTGGWAATGTCTTGAGTGAAATGGTATACTGCTATACACCGTGTTACCGGCTGATGGGAAGGCTCTGTCTCCATGGTTATCCTGGAATCTTCCTCTCTGATGAGACCACATGTGCTATATTGATCTAGGAGTGAGAGACCAGAGCAAGAACATAGTAATGGCCGCTACCTCCATGCCCTTAAAATAGAGCGGGGTTCCCCAACTGGCGGCCTGCAGATGCATTTTTTTTTAAATTGGTGGACATTAAAGGTAAACACCAGCAAATCAGCTCCAAATGATTTCAATTMAAGAAATCTGTTCTAAAGTATTCCTATGCAAAATAGAGATGTGATTTGTAAGCCAGGTTTGAAATTGTTTGTCAAATATTATCTGTTTGGGCTTTCTTGCGGTCAATTTGCAGTCTACAAATTATTTGTAATTATGTTCCGGCCCCCTGACCATCCGCTCAAGAAAAAAAATCCCCCCACGGCTGAATCTAGTTGATGATCCTTCGAATGGAGGTTCACCAGAGAAGAGACAAAGAGGAGCAGTAAGAGGACAGGACAGTGACCTGACCACACTAACGCTAGCTGCCTGTCACTTAGTCTTCCTTTTTATATCTGTGCCTTTGTGTCTGTCTGGTGCTAGTCTTGCTGAGCTGTGTGTCTCATATTTTAATGTCCCGTTACACATACATTCAAACTCTTGTTTGAGTCTGTTTTTATATTCTCACTACCAATCAAAAGTATCTTTGAAAGAAAATTGACCAATCAACCGGGAGGGTTGAAAGGAATGAGCCAATCAAAATTCAGAGCGAGTGTTTAACGCACACTCTACACATGCCTTTTTCGGTCTTCGTATGGCAGTTCAGTTTCATCACATTCATTCACACCCAACCATTTAGACTGTTTTGTACACAAAGATTATATGTGTTCTTCAAGCAATGGTAATTCTACCACTGTCATTCAAGCACTTTGATACTTTTATGTACAATGACCTGACTTTCATTAATAAGCAACGAGGGATTTCTGCTGGCTACAGAAATGGCTGCTTCACCCCACTGAGTTTGAGACTCACCACATTGTGTGAATGACTTTGTTTACGTCTCTGTAGTACACCTCTTGTACATTAACGTTTCTATAAACATAGGTTTGTTATTTTTTTCCCATTTGCTCAGTCATTGTGTAGAATACTAACACAAGCGCCGGGTGGCCGCTCATACTATTTATCCTGTAGTAGGATATTTCAGACACAGGGATACATATCACTGCCTAGTGGTTATGCTAGATCTTGCATTTCACACCAACACAGTGTGATTTAAAGGGCCACCATGGCCTGATTGTGAGGACACATTTCTAAGTAGATGGGAGTGCACATGTGGTCCAAAGCAGAMGGGAAGAGATGGACAGACTGACAAACTGGGGATATCAGCCTGTGGTGGAAATGATTCATGTTCATCGATGCACCGTGAGACAATAGGGAATGTTTAAAGGGAATGGGGGAGTACAAGAACACAGCCATGCCCTGAAGAAACTAGAGGCTGGAAGTGGAGCTCTTTCTGATCAACTGTCATGACAAATTGGAAAAGCAATCAAAATGMTATGGACTTGAACATGGATGAACTCACTGCATATGGAAACTACATGGAGACCTATACTTCAGAACTTGAGTTTTGATGAACTTGATGTTTTCCTAACAGATCTGAGTTTAATGACCCTTCAAACAGAGTTGCAGCGCTCACCGTTTGAGAGGAGCTGTTCTGCATGATAACTATACATATTTTAAAGCACACAGGAAGGAAGGGCACAAGAGAGGGTGGTATTGGTTCCAAATGAGTTATTTACACAAATAACTTACTGCATGGTTTGATTCATTTCAAGTTCTTGCGTCTCTACTTTTCCTCGCGAACCCACCCTCTTTCTAAACGGCTCATATGGTATTCCTGGTTAATTTATTTCCAAACATGGCCCTCAATTAAAAGTTGTGGTCTTTTGAATGTTTTGACCTTTGACCCTGATAACCCTGCTCAGCTTCCCCATCATTTCAAAGAGCTCAGTTCAGTCTTGTGKWTTTTGTTTGAGAACAGTTGGCCACCAAAGAAAACACTCCAAGCCCCATGTTCCCAAGTTTTGAATCACATTTTCAATAGATGGTATTGTGTCTTATTATATAACTAGGGCCTTAGTGTGACAACAGGGTCTGGATTTGACTCCATGAACACTGATCATGACTTTTAACGTATGCTTAACTTTACAAACTAACATCTGACAGTCAGAACAATGTTTTAAAGCCTGTGTGCTTCTGTGTAGATGCTGGATTAAACGTGTTGCAGTGTCTGGTGACTTGACTTGACCACAACAGACACCTCACCCTTTGGTGCTCAAAGGGCGGTACACTTGCAACACAGACACTACAGAACATATGAACTAATGCAATATGAACAAGTCTGCCATCTTAAAGTTTCAAGAACTGTATTTATTGTATTTGTATTATGACCTTGTAGCCTGAAATGATTCATAAGTTGTACATGTACTGTAGATGATTGTACGTATAATAATGTATTATTCTGATAGGAAATGTCAGAGACTTAAGTAGTGTATTGCATATGGGAGGGGATTATTTGACAATTTCACTTTTTATATTTCATGTTTGATTTTGATAGTGATATATTCTCCATTGTTCTGGGGCACGGATGTCCCATGCTTTTCTACGTTGAATGTTTCACACAGCCTCCGAGCCAATGTTGCTGGTTACCGTCTATGCTTCAATTACTCTATTTTTACTCTGCCTGTATAAAATGTGTATATGTATATAGTAGTCACGAAAATGCCTTCTCATGCTGCCTGTTCCTTCTACCATCTTTCAGTGATGTGATGTTTTTCATATTGGCTCTCTGATTTTAGAATAAACTTATTTTCTAAATGTTGGTTCTTGTCCTTATTCCTGAACARGATACAACTGTTTWGGGATTGGAAGGGTAGGTCTACACTACAGTAGATCCACAAACTCACATCACTTTATTTMTGAGTGGGGGAGTCTTGTCCTTGACATGGCATTTTACAGTATATTGACTTTTAGGTTTTTGTTTGCAGGAGAGGCAAAGAAGGCCTTAAGCAGGGCCTTAAGCGTTCACTACTTTTTATCCTTAACCCGCCCTCTTTGTAAAAAGCTCATAATGTATTCCTGGTTAATGTTATTTCCAACCATGCCCCTCAAAAGTTGTGCTCTTTTGAATGTTTTGACCTTTGACCCTGATAACCCTGCTCAGCTTCCCTGCTCAGTAAACCAAACCAAAATGTGGATTGCAGTCTCTCTTGGTCCATAACGTATGTCAGTGGAGGCTGCTCATAATGGTTGGAAAGGAAGGAAGGGCACAGGAGAGGGTGGTATTGGTTCCACAATTAGTTATTTACACTAATTACTGAATTACTACATGGTTTGATGTATTTGATACCATTCCACTAATTCTGCTCCAGCCATTACCACCAGCCCGTCCTCCCCAATTAAGGTGCCACCAACCTCCTGTGGTGTAAGTCATTGTCAACAAATATATGCGCAGGTATTTGGGGCCGAACTGCATTTCCCATCGACCATCAGTTCTGGTGACGTAGACAGTAACAAAAAGATTCCAAGATGGGGCTTGAAAGTACTATGGTCTGGTAAGGGGAAAATAAATTGTCATATGTATTATTATTTAAACTAAGTAAGAGGAAGAGTTTGTTTAGTTTAATGTGAACGTGCGTCTTTTTTTATCATTAAATTGCCGCTAACATGAGTTATGTAAACACGTCCGGCCAGCAATCCTAGCCATTTTCCTGAGTCATTTTTGGCTTGCTAATGCTAGCTTCGCTATGACATGCAACGGTTATGATTGCAATAAAACACTTCAGAGAATTTAGAGCAGCTTAGTTAGCTAGCAATAAGTTGTTTCAAGTAAGGTCGTGATAGATTTTGCCAATGTAGCAAGCATTACATCCCGAAACTGTTATCGTTAGTTAGTATTCTTTGTTATTTGGTGAACAAGGCAATGGTTTAAACATAAGGTTCCGAAAACGATTACCTCAGTCTTTGTTTCTGCCTATTGTAAGCTGCTCTGGATAAAAGTTTCCTATGTCAACATCGACAACATTCGCTAACTATGCACTTCAATATGTCCCCTACCATCAGTCTGTCTAGGGATTAGCAGTAGWATGGGAGAAGGGGGTAAAATGGAGAGTCCTGGTTGGGGAAAACGTTTGGCATTATGTTACTGTTGCCAGTTAAAGGGCACACTTAGATGCACGTTGCAGAACTGGTTGCTAAAATTCTAATAGTTATAATTTGTGACAAAAAGCAAGTATAGTGTAGAGCATCATTGTACCATCTAAACCACTGCGAAATATATTTCCAATAACCACATATTGTATTTTCAGTTTTGAAGCTGGTGTAGAAAACCAAACGTAAAATAGTTGCTTTCAATGAGAATTACATAACTCACATTTCTATGTGAATTTGGTCTGTGTACCCAAAAACGTACAAATGACAGCATTAACTAATTTATGCAACACTGTTCTAAATATAGATATAATACCAGCCACCTTGTCACTGTGCTCTAATACAGGATTTCCCAAACTCAGGCCTGGTGCACGTTTTGTTTTTTGCCCTAGCACTACACAGCTGATTCAAATGATGAACTCATCAAGCTTTGGTGGTTTGAATCAGCTGTGTAGTGTTAGGGCAAAAACCTAAATGTGCACKCAAGGAGGGGCCCCAGGACCGAGTTTGGGAAACCCTGCTCTAGTGGGCCTACATCAGGGATGGGCAACTCCAGTCCTCGGGAGCCTAGTTGGTGTCACACTTTTGCTCCAGCTAACACACCTGACTCCAATAATCAACTAATCATGATCTTCAGTTTAGAATGCAATTAGTTTAAATCAGCTGTGTTTGATAGGGATGGAGGGGGAAAGGTGTGACACAACTCTGGCCCCTGAGGACTGGAGTTGCCCCTGCCTGGCCTACATGCTACACTGTGTAACGTATGTACTGTGTTGTCTGTGCGCCTCAGTGTGGACAACAGTGAGTATATGAGGAATGGAGACTTCCTCCCCACCAGACTTCAGGCCCAGCAAGATGCTGTCAACATTGTGTGTCACTCCAAGACACGCAGCAACCCAGAGAACAATGTGGGCCTCATCACCATGGCCAAGTAAGGAGCTGTGTGTGTGAGATGTGTCTTTGTGCTTATCCTACGGTCGCAACAAAAAATTTAAACATTCATCATTTAGATATTACAGGATGCCTGGATACTTGTGATTTTATTTTTAGTGATTGAGTGTAAGAAATGTGTAGTAACTATTGTTCTCTGCGCAGTAACTGTGAGGTGCTGACCACGTTGACTGCAGACGCGGGGAGGATACTSTCTAAACTGCARGCTGTCCAGCCCCGTGGAAACATCAGCTTCTGCACAGGCATCAGAGTGGCACATGTATGTATACTACACAYTAATACAATAKAARTTCATKTTATTGTWTGTCARGACACTYAACCCTGTGTCCTCTCCTCTCCCAGTTGGCTCTGAAGCACAGACAGGGYAAGAACCACAAGATGCGTATAATTGCCTTTGTGGGCAGCCCAGTGGAGGACAACGAYAAGGATGTGAGTGTTCTATRAATGCAGTGTGTGGCGTGTGTTGATAACTGCATGCATGTCCCCTCTGACATKATTTCCTGTCACATTCTCTCTAGCTGGTGAAAATGGCAAAGCGTCTAAAGAAAGAGAAAGTCAGTGTGGACATCATTAACTTTGGAGAGGAGGTACCAAATATCTTACCTAATATTTATCTGGTCTCATTATTTCTTTATAGCCATCACTGTCTCCCTTATATAAACTCCTTTTGGTCTCCAGGAGGTGAACACAGAAAAGCTGACGGCCTTCATCAACACTCTGAATGGGAAGGAAGGAGCAGGGTCCCACCTTGTGACAGTGCCTCCAGGCCCCAGTCTGGCTGATGCCCTGCTGTCCTCTCCTATCCTTGCTGGGGAGGGAGGAGCCATGCTGGGCCTGGGGTCCAGTGACTTTGAGTTTGGAGTGGACCCCAGTGCAGACCCAGAGCTGGCACTGGTGAGAGGGGGAGGACTAGATGGGTTGATCATCCTCTCTCACTCTTGTTTTTACGCTTTCTAGTTCTCTCTCATTGCCTCTTTTTTGGATGATTATTATCGTATACTACAATCTTCCTCCTTTGAACTTTTTCTGCACTCTGTGCCTTCTCCAGGCTCTGAGGGTATCTATGGAGGAGCAGAGACAGAGGCAGGAGGATGAGACTCGCAGGGCAGCAGTGGTGTCTGCTGCTGAGGCCGGGGTTCCCTCGCCTACCGCTGACGGTGACACAAATACACAACTCTCCATCTACACCCTGTACACATAACTATAACCCTCCACCTACAAACTAATCACTCATCTATAACTGGCAACCAACCAATGCCRATACACCATTATCTCTCTCCCRTCTCTYTACTTGGATCTTCCCTGGAGGGAGGCACTGCATATGGGGGACTAAACTGTTAACCTCCTCCTGTTCCAGAGTCAGARGAAGCTCTGCTGAAGATGTCAGTCCCCCAGGCTGACACGGCCACGCCCGCTATGCCCGACTTCAGCCGCATGACAGAGGACGAGCAGATTGCCTACGCCCTACAGATGTCCATGCAGGGTGGAGGTCAGTGACATACACCTGTTATAACCAGCCATAGCCAGTTATAACATGGCACAGTCAGTCTGTAACATCTGTCCTATCCTACCCAGCAGAGTTTGGTGCAGAGTCAATGGACATGGACACAGGAGCCCCTGTAGACTCAGAGGGTGCTAAGGTACGGCCAACTCTCACACACCACTGAGATGAAAGTGTACATGTGTAGCGGACATACCCGCTTGTTACACATGCTCAAAGGCTCTTGTTTTTCTAGCGTATGTTAATCTCTCTCTGCAGGATGAGGAGGACTATGATGTGATGCAGGACCCAGAGTTCCTCCAGAGCGTCCTGGAGAACCTACCGGGTGTCGACCCCAATAACGAGGCCATCCGGAATGCCATGGGCTCGCTGGCCTCACAGACAGGATCCAAACCTGACAGCAAGAAAGACAAAGACGATGAGAAGAAGAAATGAACATTTACACAGTAAACATAATAGATACCCTGGCGTTGACCTGTTGACAATGGCTCCTTTAATATAATAGTTGTGCAAACTGTAACCTCAAATGACCTCTAGGTTTTTTTTGTATCGCCATACTCAAACAGTTGAACAGGGCTTTCTTTATCTTTGTTGTGTCAAGGTTAATGATGCATGTTGCCTTTAAAAAAAATAAAAAGTTTGTACTAAAGTMGGACCTTATATCAACCCAAGCACATTCAGTAAGTGTACATTTATGTCATGATAATAAATACATTTACATAATTCAAGAGAACACCTCGGCTGGTTGTGGAATTTTGTGCCAATGTTGACATGCTGTACACATACTCCTAAAGAGGGGATTGATGTCTACACAACAGATGTGGTGGAATATGGACTTGACTTTTAGTATAAAAATGTCAGATAAACATTGAATTTATTGCAAACTATCCCTGTGTAACTAGGTCTTTCTGAAAAGCCATGCTTTGTGAAACACAAAAGATGCATTGTCTAAATTTTGTCCCTGCAACACCACAAATGCAACAAAAGCATGCCCTTGGCTTTGGACGACATTGCGACATAAAGGTTATTTGATTGTACCACTGCCATTTTCAGGAAATGATAGCCAACACTCGCCAGAGCAAGAACAAGGCATTACAATATAACACGTATGTACGGCAGGAGTGTGGAAAACAGCTGGCAAATTGCATACACATCAGCTTCCAAAGTCYACACGTTATGAACCAGGCAGGACCTATCTCCCCCGTCGTTTCTGGTGACGAATAACTCATGCGTCAAAAAGGAAAGTCGGGAACCGAAGAGCCAGGTAAACAAACCACATTTCCTTCACATTTAAAACTAGATATATATTTCTGCTTGTCACATATACCCGTATAAGCCACTTATTCAAATGAATGTCCTTAAATAATTTCCAATTGTAAGGTTTAAATACCTGAAAAGCAGGCGTTAAAAGGCTTCCTTACGTTGACGACGACGTAGAAAATTCTAGCTAGCTAAGTAATGTTAGCTACGCTAGCTGGTCGGCGCAATGCTAGAAGGGAACGTAACTAGTTGGTGTATGTGTGCCGAGGTGGTTGACAGCTCAGTGTGGTAGCGAGCTACATAGCTAAATACACAGTCTGTCTGATAACGATAAAATATCCACATTTTGTGTTCTCGCAAACTCAGCGAGAATAGCTAGSTAGCTAGTACAGCTGCACTGCATGAAGCATGTGCAACAAGGGGAGAATAACGCTGTCTGAAAACTAGGCCTAGCTATCGGTCTTGCTAGCTGCCATTGCTGTACTAACTTGTTAACATTAGCTCAGTAGCCAGTTTACACGAGGGCAGTAGGGGAACTTGAACTTTCAAATAAGTTTCTAACTTCCAAATAAAGTGGTTGCTTCTAACTGCTAACTCATTCAACAAGTTTGCCAGGTTTGAGGTTTATTGGGATCTAGTAATTTACTTACATAGCTACCTGAAATATAGGCTATTCAACATTGCAGTTCAACATTATGATGATGCACGTTCAAAACAGTAAGTCACAACTACGTTTGTCAAGAATTATCAAGATTCATAGTATTCGGTCCTGCCTCAGGCTTTGGTTGGGTTGGGGACAACAGTGTTTATTTCTCACTTCTGTGTGTCAGTTCTGCAGGTTTTGTAATCGGGAATGGGGGACATGAAAACCCCAGATTTCGACGACTTGTTGGCAGCCTTCGACATTCCAGACATCGATGCCAAAGAGGCCATCCAGTCTGCGCCGGAAGAGGGTGGGGAGGGGTCAGGGAAGGTRGGGGGCAGCYTMTCGGGGGRCGGGGGTCCCTCGCCAAGACCTTCCAGCCCCACTGACTCCCCTCCCAACTCCCAAAGTGAGCCTCCAGTGGTCAGTGTGATTGTTAAGAACAGGGTGAGGCCTGACTCCTATGAAGAGACTGAGGAGTCAGATGAAGAGGATGGGGACAGCCCTGGGGGCAGTGGGACAGACCCTGAGGTGGAGACTGGGATGGGAGTCAAGGGGGGCCTGCTGAATTCACAACTGGCTCCTAGGATGCCTGGTCTGGTCTCCTCAGAACCTCTCCTCCAGAATGGGTTTGAGGGGTCCACAGTCACGCTGGAGCCCAGTGTGAGAGGCCAGGGGCTGGGCCAGGCGTTGGGCCATGCCAACGGGGAGCTCTGGTCAACCTGCTCCCCTCCTACTGCGAGTGAAGGAGGGGGCAGCATTGGAGGCGCAGGGGGGTCGGCCTGCACAACCAAACATACAGTTAATATTCTCAACAGACGGAAACCTCTCTCCTCTCATACCTCTGCTGGTCCTATAACCTCCATATCCTCCTCATCATCGTCATCCTCACTCTCTGTCAACCCACACCTCTCTCCTCCCTCCATCCTGAGTGAGGACACTCTGTGCCCTCACGGAACTCTCCCCCCCCCCCCTCCCTCCAACGGAAGCCTGAGAGTGGGGGTGAGGCGCATCATGGACTCAGATGAGGACGACTCTGAACCGGATTTGGGAAGCCCGCTAGTGATCCAAGAGAGCCCAGATTCTCCCATGTGCTCCCCTCCCAAATTTCCACGCAGACACCGCCAAYTGTCCTCTTCAGAGCTGTTCAGRTCCCCAACTCCCTCCTCRCCTCCTCTCCTCTCTTGCCCTCCTCCTCTCTCCTCCAAACCCCCTCCCTCCATCTCTCAGACATCCTCCAGCTCTAAACCCCCCCCTCCAGATGAAGTACCCTCCACCCCCAGGTCTCCCTCCCCTCCTCCTGCCCAGCCCCAGGCCCGTCAGTCCTGGCTGGCTGCCGCCCTCAGTAACCCCAGACCCATCTCTAGCCCAGTGATGGAGGAAAGAAACCCGGAACATGTGATCGAGGAGAGGGACTCACCAGAGAGCCCCCCGRCTGACCAGACAGGTTCTGCTATGTCCACTGTGTCCAAGAGGAGCTCCAGCCCTGCACCAACCTCAGCATCAACTCCACAGGGGGCTAGAGGGGGAGAGGAGCCCATGGAGAGTGAGCCTAGCCTGGGGTGCAGGTCAGACAACAGTGAGAAGATGGAGGTTGTGGATGGAAGACAAACAGGAGACACGGAGACGGCTCCGGRCAATTCTACGACAACACCAACAGCCCCCGTTCGCCCACTCAAAGTCCGAATCAAAACAGTCAAGACCCCTACAGGCAGCATCACCAGGACAGTGACYCGAGTAGCATCCAAAGGAGCGGGGGGGACCCCCTCAAAAGGCGCAGATGGCTCCAAACCCTCCCCGGGGGMTCGTAKGGTSCTCAGCCGGCCCAAGAGGGTGGCATCTCAGCAGCCTCCMCAGCAGAAGTCAAAGGGTGGCAGCCTCCTGCCTGTGTCTACACTCCAGGATGCAAGTACCGCCATGTTGATGGCCGCCAGCAAGGCCCAAAACAAGATGGCCGCCGACAGCAACAAGCCCAAAGTGTRGGCTACGGCTGTCAGCATCACCAAGTCAGCAGCCCTCCCCTCTGTCTCTCCCGCCTCTTCCTCCTCCCCCAGATTCAGTCCAGGGGGGGCCGGRGTGCGCAGCCTGGGRCAGAAGACCCTGAATGGYGGTGTGTCTGTGTCCCKCTCCCCCCTCCTCACCCCTCAGGGGGGCAGTAGACCAGCCTCCATAGTGAACAGTACAGGAGCCATTATCTCCAGGAGCCAGTCCAGTCTGGTGGAGGCCTTCAACAAGATCCTCAACAGCAAGAACCTGCTGCCCAGCTACAGACCAGACCTCTGTACACCACTACCACCGGAGTGGGACCTGCCTCTGCCTGCACAGGTAACAGACCTAGGTCTATATCAGGGGTATTCAACTCTTACCCCATGAGGTCCGGAGCCTGCTGCTTTTCTGTTCTACCTGATAATGAATTGCACCCACCTGGTGTCCCAGGTCTAAATCGGACCCTGGTTAGATGGGAACAATGAAAAAATGCAGTGGAACTGGCTTTGGGGTCCGGAGTTGAGTTTGATGGGTCTATATCAGCATGGATTCAATATTGCACTAGTAGTGGTTGGGGTAAAAGCGGATGTCCAATTTCTGTTAGACTTTGTGTTCAGTAGACCAATAAATCGCTCTTGTTTATGTTGTGTGTTTTTTTATGGTCACACACCAGATAGGTGCAGTGAAATGTGTTGTTTTACAGGGTCAGCCATAGTACTACGGCACCCCTGGAGCAAATTAGGGTTAAGTGCCTTGCTCAAGGGCACATATTAATCCCCAAAGGGYAAATTTGATTGCGCCAGCCAATACATYCAAGACCAATGAATATGCATTGTATCTAGAGACATGTCATCGACATAGGTATCGTATTCATGTTGTTCTTCCTTTGCGTCGCAGGGCTACCGCTGTCTGGAGTGTGGCGATGCGTTTGCCCTGGAGCGCAGCCTGGCCCGCCACTACGACCGGCGGTCCCTGAGGATCGAGGTGACCTGTAACCACTGTGCCAAGCGGCTGGCATTCTTCAACAAGTGCAGCCTGCTGCTCCACGCCAGGGAACACAAGGAGAGGGGACTGGTCATGCAGTGTTCCCACCTGGTCATGAGACCTGTCAGTGTAGAGCAGATGATAGGCCAACAGGACACCACTCCCATCGGTGAGAGAGACTGTGTGCTATTACCTTCATATCTCACCTAGGACTGTATACATACAGTGCATTTGGAAAGTATTCAGACTCTTGACTTTTTCCATGTTTTTTTTAGTTTACAGCCTTATACTTAAATGGATTCAATTGTTTTCCCCCCTACACACAATACCCCATAATGACAAAGTAAAAACAGGTTTTTAGAAATGTTTGCAAATGTATAAAAAAGAAAATAATGAAATATCACATTTACATAAGTATTCAGACACTTTACTTTGCCGAAGCACCTTTGGCAGCGATTACAGCCTCGAGTCTTGGGTATGACACTACAAGCTTGGCACACCTGTATTTGGGGAGTTTCTCCCATTCTTCTCTGCAGATCCTCTCAAGCTCTGTCAAGTTGGGTAGGGAGTGTCGCTGCACAGCTATTTTCAGGTCCCTCCAGAGCTGTTCAATCGGCTTCAAGTCCGGATTCTGGCAGGGCCACTCAAGGACATTCAGAGACTTGTCCCAAAGCCACTCCTGCGTTGTCATGGCTGTGTGCTTAGGGTTGTTGTCCTGTTGGAAGGTGAACCTTCGCCCCAATCTGAGGTCCTGAGTGCTCTGGAGCAGGTTTTCGTCAAGGAGATCAATGTACTTTTCTCTGTTCATCTTTCCCTCGATCCTGACTAAGCTCCCAGTCCCTGCCGCTGGAAAACATCCCCACAGCATGAGGCTGCCACCACCGTGCTTCACCATGGGGATGGTGCCAGATTTCCGTCAGACGTGACGCTTGGCATTCATGGTCTGAAAGTCCTTTAGGTGCCTTTGGGCAAACTCCAAGTGGGCTGTCATGTGCCTTTTAATGAGGAGAGGCTTCCGTCTGGCCACTCTACAGTAAAGGCCTGATTGGTGGATTAATGCAGAGATGGTTGTCCTTCTGGAAGGTTCTCCCATCTCCACAGAGGAACTCTGGAGCTCTGTCAGAGTGACCATCTGGTTCTCCGTCACTTCCCTAACCAAGACCCTTCTCCCCCGATTGCTCAGTTTGGCCAGCTCTAGGAAGAGTCTTGGTGGTTCCAAACTTCTTCCATTTAAGAATGATGGAGGCCACTGTTCATTTTTTTGGTACCCTTCCCCAGATCTGTGCCTCGACACAATCCTCTCTCTGAGCTTTACGGACAATTCCTTCGATCTCATGGCTTGGTTTTTGCTCTGACATGCACTGTCAACTGTGGGACCTTATATAGACAGCTGTGTGCCTTTCCAAATCATGTCCAATCAATTGAATATACCATAGGTGGACTCTAATCAAGAGATGTTTGTAGAAACATCTCAAGGATGATCAATGGAAACAGGATGCACCTGAGCTCAATTTGGAGTCTCATAGCAAAGGGTCTGAATACTTATGTAAATAAGCTATTTCTGTTTTTAAAAAATTCATACATTTGCAATTATTTCTAAAAACCTTTTTTCACCTTGTCATTATGGGGTATTGTGTGTAGATTGATGAGGGGGAAAAATAATGTGATCAATTTTAGAATAAGGCTGTAACGTAACAAAATGTGGAAAAAGTCAAYCGGTCTGAATACTTTCCGAATGCACTGTAAAGCATCTCAGAGTAGCAGTGCTGAACTAGGATCAGATTTGACTTTGAGATCATAATGAATATTATATAACCGGGGGGACCTGATCCTAGATCAGCACTCCTACTCTGAGACGCTTTATGAATACTAGTGCAGCGCTGTTTATCAGTACCTATCTACTCTCTTTTCCTCTCACTCTTTTTTTCCTTTTACCTTTCACTCCCCTTCCCCTATATTCCCCCATCTATCTTCCCTTATCTATATTTCCCACATCTATCTCCCCGTCTCTCTCTATGCCTCCTTCAGGCATGCTCTCTCCCTCCCTCTCCACCTCCTCTGTCCCAGCGTCCTCTTGCTCTGGTCTTTGACTCTCAGCAGTGACCCCGGCAACCCTGAGCCCCGCCCCCCAGCTGCAGCAGCCAATCATCAGTAAGAACGACAGAGCGTCTGTACAACCATACAAGTGTCCTGAGTGTCAGGTGCAGTTCTTCAGCAAGCTAGGTGGCTGCCCACTCAAGAGTCAAACCAGCCTTAACACTGTGAGTAGAGCAGTTTGTGTTCAAAAATGCCACTCGAATTTTTTCATCTAGAGAACTGTATGTAAGTTGTTTCATCGGTTTAGGTTACTGCCTTACTGTTAGCCTTGTGCTGGCCCTCTTTGCCCCATCTTTTCTCTACGTCCCTCCAGTCCTGTACGAGTGTTTTCCCTCCATGTCTCTTCCTACGGCTGCAGTGGCTGCTCCTCTCGCATCACACCCACCCCCCCCCTACGTCTGCCCCTGACAGTGTGGGGTGTGGCCACAGCGCCAAGCTTTCAATCCATTTGGAGGACTGTCTCATTTACACGGTGACGCATCGGATACAGGTGACTTTCACCCCTCATCTCCCTCTGCTGTGAACAACTCTAGTTCCCCGTAGACACTGATTTAGGATCAGATTACCTTACCACCAATAGGGCTTGTAGAGTCATGAAACTTTTGGCAAAAAGTCTAGCCTGGTCTCAGGAAATTATCCGTTAATTAACAGAAAACATTGCACCTTTGGAACTAATATATAAAAAAGTAAATAAATCTATTAACATGTACACATCACAAAATTGATTAATTAATTTTAGTCAGGTCTACAAACATTTTGATAGAAGAAAATTTAGTTCCGAAGAATAAAATTGAGTGGGCTACTGTATGACCTATGCTATCTGGATAATGCTCATGCCATAGGTGTAGGCTTTGTTCATTTAGCTGACAATATATGCTTTTATTGTATATATTTTTAGTAAGAAAAGATAATTAACTTAGTGGGGGGGGATAATCCCCATTAAAAGTGTGTTCGCATATAAGTAGCTATGATTGAGAAGAAAAGCATCATTTAAGGGTCTATAATTCTAGATTTTGAGTATTTGAGAACACTTAGTTTGTGAATGATACACAAACATTCTTAGAATCCAAACATATGGGCTTGCATGTGTGACTATAGGCTAATTATGAGTTAGAAAGGTAGCAAAGAAAGCTTCGCGTCTTCTTGCCTCGGGCTGCACAGCTGTTCTCTCATCAATGATCATATTTTCACCCATCAGACTATTCTCAATTTAATCTTTTCTTTACTAATATGTACAATTTATTTTGATTTAGAATGGCTCATTATCACAGGGGCAGGGGAAAAAGACATGTCATCTGTATGCACTCCAATAGTGAATGGAGGCTGCGCGCTTTCCCGCAGGTCCGTTTTGTAGGCTACTTGGGTTTTATAGCAGAGCATGTGCTTAATATGAGCAGCTGAGAAATAAATATAACAACACTTATTTCACTCCACACAGGAGCATGCTCCGGCTGCCCTACAGGCATGTTCTGGCTGCCCTACAGGCATGCTCCGGCTGCCCTGCAGGCATGTTCCGGCTGCCCTGCAGGCATGCTCCGGCTGCCCTGCAGGCATGCTCCGGCTGCCCTGCAGGCATGCTCCGGCTGCCCTGCAGGCATGATCCGGCTGCCCTGCAGGCATGTTCCGGCTGCCCAGCAGGCATGTTCCGGCTGCCCAGCAGGCATGTTCCGGCTGCCCCGCAGGCATGTTCCGGCTGCCCCGCAGGCATGCTCCGCCGGCTGCCCCGCAGGCATGCTCCGGCTGCCCTACAGGTCCTATTCTGCCCAAACTCTGTATGCCATGGGTTCTCCAACCCCGTTGCTGTAGCTACCCAGTGCTCCATTTGAGAAACCAAGTGAAATCTGTTTGAGAACATCGATAGTGACATATTTTCACAACGAAACATATTTCACTAAACTGTTGACAGCTCGTCTGCGCGCTGGAGAGAAGGGAGGAGATGGAAACGCATGGTGGTGAGATATTCTGTATAGCTAAAGGTAATGTGTCACCCAATTAATTATGAAAATATAAAAAATGCCCTATTACTAGGCTATTCAAAATCAAATTCACTATCATTGTAGGCTAACTGTAAGCTGCCCTGCACGATAAATGACGCAACAGCAGGGCCTAGGCCTATAGGTTCTCTCCCAGACTCATGGATAGAAATGTTGGAGCGTAGCATAAGGTAACCAGTCCATCCAGTATGCATAATAATACAGCCCACACTGAAAGGACATTACTAGAATTAGTTTAATATTTTCCATTGATGTCAGAGTGGTTAGAGGGACAATGGAGCCCTGAGTACCAGGCCATTAGGACCTGATGGGGGGACAAAAGAGCCCGGAGTACCAGACCATTAGGACCTGATGGAGGGACAGTAGAGCCCTGAGTACCAGGCAATTAGGACCTGATGGAGGGACAGTAGAGCCCTGAGTACCAGGCAATTAGGACCTGATGGAGGGACAGTAGAGCCCTGAGTACCAGGCCATTAGGACCTGATGGAGGGACAGTAGAGCCCTGAGTACCAGGCCATTCGGACCTGATGGTAGTTAGCGACTTGAGAACTACTAACACATGTCCAGAGTGCATAAGAGGAGATTACCATGACTCAACAATTACGTGGTCATGACTTGTGACTGCCAGTGTGTCGGTAATATGGTCACTGCAACAGCCCTACCACCAACCCATGCTTTAACCATTAGGAGGATGAAGAAATATCTGACCCTGAATCAGTGTTTAGGGACAACATCTACAATGATATTTCTCTCTGTCTGCAGGTGTTCTAGTTGTCAGGTGGTGTTTGGAGGGTTAAACTCGGTCAAGTCCCATATCCAGACGGCCCACTGTGAGGTGTTCCATAAGTGTCCCAGCTGCCCGATGGCCTTCAAGTCCTCCCCCAGCGCCCAGAGCCACATCAACACCCAGCACCCCACACTCACTGGAGGACAGGCCAAGTATGTACGCACACACTGGTTGTGGTCTCAGATTTTTACATAATTTTTTTTWTTTTWATAATTTCACCTTTATTTAACTAGGTAGGCCAGTTGAGAACAAGTTCTCATTTACAACTGCGACCTGGCCAAGATAAAGCAAAGCACTGCGACACAAACAACAACACAGAGTTACACATGGAATTTACAAACAGAGTCAATAACACAATAGAAAAAGTATATATACAGTGTGTGCAAATGGCYTAAGGAGGTAAGGCAATAAATAGGCCATAGTAGCGAAGTAATTACAATTTAGCAAATTAACACTGGAGTGATAGATGTGCAGATGATGATGTGCAAGTAGAATTACTGGTGTGCAAAAAAAGTAGGTTGTTGGATGGGCTGTTTACAGATGGCTGTGTACAGCTGCAGCGAGCGGTATGCTGCTCAGATAGCTGATGCTTAAAGTTAGTGAGGGAGATATGTCTCCAACTTCAGCCATTTTTGCAATTTGTTCCAGTCATTGGCAGCAGAGAACTGGAAGGAAAGGCAGCCAACAGAGGTGTTGGCTTTGGGGGTGACCAGTGAAATATACCTGCTGGAGCGCGTGCTACGGGTGGGTGTTATGGTCATCAGTGAGCTGAGATAAGGCGGGGCTTTACCTAGCAAAGACTTATAGATGACCTGGAGCCAGTGGGTCTGGCGACTAATATGTAGCGAGGGCCAGCCGACGAGAGCATACAGGTCGCAGTGGTGGGTGGTATATCGGGCTTTGGGGACAAAACGGATGGCACTGTGATAGACTGCATCCAATTTGCTGAGTAGAGTGTTGGAGGCTATTTTGTAAATGACATAGTCGAGGATCGGTAGGATAGTCAGTTTTACGAGAGTATGTTTGGGAAGGAGAGTTGACGGTCTAGCCAGACACCTAGGTATTTGTAGTTGTCCACATATTCTGAATCAGAACCGTCCAGAGTAGTGATGCTAGGCGGGCGGGTGCGGGCAGCGATTGCTTGAAGAACATGCATTTAGTTTTACTAGTGTTTAAGAGCAGTTGGAGGCCACGGAAGGAGTGTTGTATGGCATTGAAGCTTATACCCTTCACTCCTTCCWTACAGGATGATCTACAAGTGTGTGATGTGTGACACGGTATTTACCCAGAAGCCACTGCTGTACGTCCACTTTGACACCCACCTAGTCAAGCAGAAGGTGCACGTGTTCAAGTGTCCTGAGTGCCCCAAGCTCTACGCGCAGAGAAGTTCCATGCTGGAGCACATCAAGGTACATCTATGGGTTCCCCTCTCACACAGTCCTTCTCCAGACTGGGTTTGGGTCAGTCAGTTCTGTTGATATGATATGTAGCTTAACTTTCCTCCATCTCRCTATCTGCTGTGTTCCTTTCTCTATTCTCCTCCCCCTTCCCTCGCTCAGACTACTCACAGAGGCCCTGCGGTCAAACAGGAAGTTCCCGTTGCCATGGCGCCCTCCCCTGCRCCTCCCCCCCGGGTGCGGAGCTCGGTGAAGACGGAGAGCTCTGACGGAGAGGAGTGGGGAAGGGAGGAGGAGGAGGAGGAAGAAGAAAGGGATGGAGAGAGCAGTAAGACAAGCCCAGGGTGGAGCTGTGCTCCCTGCCACGCCCGCTACGCTGACAGAGAGGACTACATTACCCATATGGCCGAGCAGCATGGCAAGGTCAGGAACACAGACTGCACATAGATTACACATAAAGACAGTTAAATGTTTCATGCAGTAGTGATATACTGTTTGATGTGCAGTACAGTAGATTGATTCTGAATCGGTTCTAACTGATCAGTGATCCATTGTATCTTCTGACCCTCTAGGTCAGGCCTACTCTACTGCCGGCCCACGGGCCCAGTCCCGCCCAAAATTAATCCCTAACTGGCCCTTAAACGAATCACCTAATCACCACAGGCCCAATCCTCACTTGAGAAAAGTTATGCTTAATACGTCACTTACGTTCTTCCATCAAAATACGATCAGAGTTTATTTATGCTCAACTTTGAGCTCCCCAGGTGTTTCTCAYGTTGGGATTGGGCCCGATCATATAGGTTATGAAGTCATATCATGTATATCTCTAAAGTTCTGGCGCACAGTCACCTCTCACATGAAGTGGAGGGATCCAGGAAAGTTTGCCCTCTTTTTTTRTTTCTTTGAAGAACAGATTTTCAGCCGTTTTTCTCAGTAAGCATCATTGTCTTTAGTAGCCTTTCTGTTTTTAAACTAGGGAAGCTGAGGGGACTGTTCACTGTAAGGTGCCTGTGTTTTGTGTAGATCCTGAAGAAGTTCCCGTGTAGTCTGTGTGAGAACTCCTTCTCCTCTACGTCCAGCCTCAGACGCCACATCAGAGTCAAACACAAGGGCATCAAACGAGCCTTCCACTGCCGGTGAGTATGCACACTACACCCTAACCCCTACATACCCTACCCCCACGTCAGAGTCTAAATGAGTCATCCACTGCTARTAAGTATGCACACTACARGCTAACCCCTATACTACCCTACAACAGCTGTATCTCACCTTAACCCCTACACTAAACCCTAACGTGTGTTTGTGTGTGTAGGTTGTGTAGTGAGGGTAAGAGGACGTTCAGCAGTAGACTGGTGTTGGAGAGACATGTCCAGCTGAGACACGGCATGTCAGCTCTGGACACAAAGGTACAGTTCCACTTTCTCTCACAACTACCGACTGAAGCCTTTATATAGGAAGACCGGTTATTAATGCTAAATGTCATTAACTCTAATTCTCTCTGTCTGTCAGCGAGGGAGGGGTGCAGAAGGGGCCGACAGTTCCTCGGAGCAGGACGGAGGCTCCAACCCTCCGTTCACTGTTTCAGCTGAGGAAGACGGAGGAGGAGGGTTGAAGACTGAGGAAGAAGAGGACGATGTGACCGAGGGCATCATCCCTGCTAAGAGACCTCGCGTCACCTCCTCGGCCCCCCCTCCCCAGCCAGAGTCTGGGTTCCACTGTGCTCCGTGTGGCTTCACCACCGAGGACCGCGCCGTCTTCCTGGACCACATCCCCCAGCACCGCTCCGAGGCCCTGGGGGGAGGAGTCAGCCTGCAGTGTCTACAGTGTGGAGCCTGCTTTGCCTCCGCCCCCTCCCTCTCCCGCCACCGCTTCATCAGCCACAGGGTTCGAGACACYCCCCCTGACAACCACAGCCGTCACGGCCATAACGACCGCTRCCTGACATCATCGCCCGGCAACGGCGGTAACCACGGTGACGGGAGTCCCAGAGGGGGTTCCCTGCCGGGGTCTCCCTCGTCCTCGTCTCACCCCCCCACACCGCTGGGGGAGGACGGGGAGGGCAGGGTGGGGTGTAAGGTGTGTGGGAAACGCTTTGAGAAGGTTTCGGATCTGAACACACACTTCAGGACTCACGGCATGGCCTTCATCACCGCACGCAAGACAGACAAACCTGTCTGAGAGAAAAAAGAGAGAGGGAGGGGAAGGTGGAGAAGGAGGAGGAGAGAGACAGAGAGAGGAGATAATATTTTGGAGGGAAGGAGGGTGAGAGAGTACTATAAACTGCAGATATTTTAGTAAGAGAGAGGAGGTATGGGAAGGAAAGCTCTTCACTGTAAACCGTTCTTCAGCAGTGTGTTCCTGTCATCACTTATCCAACACACAAGCACATTGTGATAACKGTTGTTTTCATTCAATTCTTTCTTATTTAATTTTCTGGCACATTTGTCATATGGCAGCCATAACCTGTGTGTGTTTGTCTGAATGATTCTGGACGCAGTACCTCAGGTGCTGTACCTGTCTAAACTGAGGTYGTATTAACATCTCACTGAGTTGTAAACAGTGGAGGCTGCTGAGGGGAGGACGGCTCATAATAATGGCTGGAACGGAGCAAATGGAAAGGCATTAAACACATGGTTTCCATGTAGTTGATACCATTCCACTGATTCCACTCCAGCCATTACCACGAGCTCATCCTCCCCAATTYAGGTGCCACCAACCTCCTTTGGCTGTAAATGAGTTATTAAACGCATTATTACAGGTTATATTACCAAATAACACTTCCATTCAGAAGTGTACTTTTTAAAATGACAGTTAACCACCAGTCAGTCTACAGCTGAGTTCTATTAGGGTTCTGTTGTCCGTCATCAACAGGGAATGTGACTGGTGTTGGAAGAGACTAGTCAACATGGGGGTGTGATTTGCTTATTGATTTGAATGTTTCAGTTTTCTATGGTTCATCAAAGCACAGAATCTCACAGTGGATTGGTGACAGCCACCACTGGGCTTTCTCTGTGTAGAGCCCGTCTTTCTCTGTGTAGAGCCCGTCTTTCTCTGTGTAGAGCCCGTCTTTCTCTGTGTAGAGCCCGTCCCAGTTCTCATTCTCACTGTTGCATTGATTTTCTTATAGTTTTGTTCATAGGCTTTGATTTAAGGGGTTGTGTATGTGCAGGTATTTGTTTTTCATTGTAAGCTCTGGATTGGCTTTGTCTCTTGAATGTTCTCCATTCTCATCCCCGTCCGTCTAACCATATAGTATGATCAGGGATGAGATTGGCTCCACAGAGACAGGCAGAGTATTCCTGTTGATCCGGCCTTGTAACATCAGGAATTCCAGATGAATCAGGAAACATCCCATCTCAAGATGACCCTGTATAACCTGGAGGGGTTGGGTTGGACCCTTCCATTACTAAAGTGTGGTTGTACTTGACCACAACTGAACCATAACCATGTAAATATGAGTACTAGACAGCTATCCTCTCTTTCTCTCTCTGAGAGGGAGGGAGGGTCCTGGAGGAGAGGTGTGAGGGGTTGAGGACAGTGATTGTATGCTAAAGAAAAGCATGTAAAGTGTGTTGAAATACAGTAAAAAAAAGGGGGGGGGGGGTTAACTTAAAGATTAGTCACCCAATCAGCGGTGTTATCTCTTCTACTGTTTTGATAAAGGTATTGTGTGTGTGTCTCCAGCTAGAGTTTCTTCAGTCTTCAGAGATTACAATGTTAACACAGCCCTCTTTCCCCCTGTAACCCAATTCTATGTTTTCTTTCTTGCGTAGAGCATTTCTAATAAAATACCAAGAGATAAAGTGATTATTATATTCTGAGTCTCATTTGAGCTTCTGTCAGTCGTAACAATCCATAGAGTAAGTGATAGTAGGTTCATAATCTTTATTATTAAGTTAGTCTTCCACTTCCAATCTTGTCAGCACTGGGTTAGCACCCATAATCCTCATCTTATGATCCCAACTCTCAGAAAACAACCCATGCAGAACACTGACTCACACATCATTACATGTTCCAGCATTGTCCTACTAGAAGAGACCCACCATTGCAACAAAGATATAGAAAGATATATATTTCTTTAACAAATAGAATAAAAATATCTTAAGTGCTTTTACATTGTCACAGGTATCTGTATCTGCTTTGATGTGCTAAAGGCCTGTTCTGGCTTAATCTAGAATATGTTTTTTTTTTTTTTTAAAGAAGCAGGATATACAAGTTATATTTGTTAAAATGTGCCATATCAACAATCTCTATTCTTCAACACATGCATGAGTAGTTCCATATGTCATTGGCCATTCGGTCGTAGGCCACACCCAGAGCATTGCCAAGAGCGGCCCGTTGTGCCTCCCCCAGCACCGCCCACTGTGCATTGGTTACCATGGCAGCATTGTCAGGACCCAGGGCCTTCAGCTGGCTGGTTGAGAGTGCCTGATCAGAAATCAGAAGAGTATGAAGTGCTGGGTTCCAAAGTCACCTATTTTTTTCCCGTAAACCTAGTAATTAGAAAACCTCCGTGGAACACAGCAGAGATAGAGAAGAGCCCCCTAAGCAAACTGGTTCTGGGGGTCTGTTCACAAACAAACCCCACGACAGCAACACAATTAGACCCAACCAAATCATGAGAAAACAAAACGATAATTACATTGGAAAGAATTTACAAAAAAACAGAGCAAACTAGAATGCTATTTGGTCCCTAAACAGAGAGTACACAGTGGTGGAATACCTGACCACCGTGACTTACCCAAAATTAAGGAAATCTTTGACTATGTACAGGTACAGACTCAGTGAGCATAGCCTTGCTATTGAGAAAGGCNGTTGTGCCTCCCCCAGCACCGCCCACTGTGCATTGGTTACCATGGCAGCATTGTCAGGACCCAGGGCCTTCAGCTGGCTGGTTGAGAGTGCCTGATCAGAAATCAGAAGAGTATGGAGTGCTGGATTCCAAAGTCACCTATTTTTTTTCTCCATAAACCTAGTAATTAGAAAACCTCAGTGGAACACAGCAGAGATAGAGAAGAGCCCCCTAAGCAAACTGGTTCTGGGGGTCTGTTCACAAACAAACCCCACGACAGCAACACAATTAGACCCAACCAAATCATGAGAAAACAAAGATAATTACATTGGAAAGAATTTACAAAAAAACAGAGCAAACTAGAATGCTATTTGGTCCCTAAACAGAGAGTACACAGTGGTGGAATACCTGACCACCGTGACTTACCCAAAATTAAGGAAATCTTTGACTATGTACAGGTACAGACTCAGTGAGCATAGCCTTGCTATTGAGAAAGGCCACCGTAGGCAGACCTGGCTCTCAAGAGGAGACAGGCTATGTGCACACTGCCCACAAAATGAGGTGGAAACTGAGTTGCACTTCCTAACCTCCTACAAAATGTATGACCATATTAGAGACACACATTTCCCTCAGATTACACAGATCCACGAAGAATTCGAAAACAAACCCAATTTTGATATACTCCCATATCTACTGGGTGAAATACTACAGTGTGCCATCACAGCAGCAAGATTTGTGACCTGTTGCCACAAGAAAAGTGCAACCCGTGAAGAACAAACACCATTGTCAATACAACCCATATTTGTTTATTTATTTTCCCTTTTGTACTTTAACTATTTGCATATCATTACAACACTGTATATAGACATAATATGACATTTGAAATGTCTTAATTCTTTTGGAATTTTTGTAATGTTTACTGTTCATTTGTTATTGTTTATTTCACTATTGTTTATCTATTTCACTTGCTTTGGCAATGTTAACATGTTTCCCATGCCAATAAAACCCTTAATTTGAAATTGAAATTGAATTGATAGAGGGAGGCAGGGAGAGAGTGTACTCACAGCGAGGCGGTCTGGGGGGATGAGGGGAACGCTGGTCGGACTGAGGAATGAGAAGGCAGAGGGACTGAGAGACGGAAACTCTGACAAACTCAAACCAGCTGGAGAAAAGTGAGATAAAYCAGAGCGAGAGAGAAAGAYAGAGGGGGGAGGAGGGATGAGAAATGGCTTACATTTGAAAATGTATTTCACAAAATAAGAGGGAGCAATAGTGTGAGAGAGAGAGAAAGAGGGGAACAGAGGAGTGTATCTGACCCATGATGTTGCCCAGAGAGTTGACCCGAGCCTCAGTCCATCCCTGTGGTTCTCCAAACACAGCCACGGCACGCTGCTTCAGAAGCTCTGTTACTGCCAGGGGGCACTGCACCTCGCCCACCGACTGTACTGCCTCCCTATAGAGATACATAACACATTATAAAACAAGCTCACGCAAACACACATGCACTGTCCATGTCTAACCTGAAGGCATCAGTGTTGAGTTGACCAGTCTCCTCAGTGTTCAGACCACAGATGAACTGGTCCAGTCCCACCAACTCTACAGCTCCCAGTTCTCCCACTGTCTTATTAATACGCTCCACAAAACCCCTCCACACAGCCTCCCTCTGCCAGGGACCAGACATGATCATCATTAGATTCTAGTAGTGTTTTGTGTGTGTGTGTGTGTGTGTTGTGTGTGGTGTGTGTGTGGTGTGTGTGTGTGTGTGTGTGGTGTGTGTGTGTGTTGTGTGTGTGTGTGTGTGTGTGTGTGTGTGTGTGGTGCGTGCGTGCGTGCGTGCGTGCGTGCGGTGCGTTGCGTGCGTGCGTGCGTGCATGTGTTCATATATACAGTACCTGTGGTTGTGTCCAGGAGCAGCGGGAAAGTGTCTCCAGAGTGTCCAGGGAGGAGAAGGGGAGGCTGGGCAGCTCAGTGAGGTTGAACCCCTGAGAGACACAGCCCAGCTGGAGCACCTGGCTCTCATTCAAACCTGACACTGGACCCCAGGCCTGTAGTACAATATAGTACAGCACAGCTCAGAAAGACACTCAACAGCAGAACAAAAAAAGATGCTCACCCCTGCACTCAAGATTCTTCTAACTTTTGTGGAGTTGGATGAAATGACCCCAAGATTTAGACACTGATCTAAGGTATGTTTCGGAACCCCCCGTAGACTTGAAGAGGGTAAACTGATCTGTGCCTGAGCCTGGCCATCTACCTGGATGGCCTTCTCTCTGAGCACCACTAGTTGCTCGGCGCTGTAATCAAGGACCTCCCCCAGCGTTTCCACGGCAGCGGTGATTGTGTCAGCGTCCATCTTGGAGAGCTGGGCTGGGCTCCAGTAGACATTGGCTCCGCCCAGTTCCTCCAATAGAGACACAGTAAGGCCCGCCTCCCCCTGAGGGAGAACTAGAGAGAGAGGGTCCAGGGAGGTTGTGGTAAATGTATTGTAATGTACGTCTTTATTATGTTCATATTCAAAATAATCCCACACACATTCTTATCTGCACCTTAGGTGTGTGTGTTTCTCCTCTCTCACCTGCTCTCCTCCTGCGCATGGGCATTACTTCAGATGTGGAGGTGGAGAGAGAGAAGAGTTTCCATCGCAGGGCTGAGAGGTCCGGACCACTACTAAACTCCTGAGGAGGGTTAGGGACCGGAGGGCTGGGTAGGCTGTCCATCAGGTCAGACAGAGTCTCTTTCAGCCACGACTAGAGGGGGGAGAAGCCACGGTAGAAAGTAAAAGAGCAGAGCTTCATTTWTTTAAATTCAGAGAAACATTCTGGATTGTGAAAGCTTTCTTTATTTCACAAGCGTAGACAACATCAGGGAGAGACTAGTCCAGGGCCTTTCTTATGTGGTTGTCAGGGAGATCATGGTGATAGTGAGCCACTGACCTTAAAGCGCAGTGAGCGGACAGCAGAATCATCCAACAGGAGAAGAGGACCCAGGGATTTGATGGTGTCAGCTGTCCAATCAGACGGGTCACTTTCAGAGGAGAGAAACAATAAWAATTGTATATMT
Source organism: Salvelinus sp. IW2-2015 (assembly GCF_002910315.2). Taxonomy (NCBI): domain Eukaryota; kingdom Metazoa; phylum Chordata; class Actinopteri; order Salmoniformes; family Salmonidae; genus Salvelinus; species Salvelinus sp. IW2-2015. The sequence goes on from NC_036845.1 coordinate 393,819, forward strand.
GTCAAATGTTATTTTGGCAGTAGCAGTTCTATCTAGAAAGGTGAGAGGATGTGCTTGTTCGTACCCGTATGTATCATTGAGCAGCTGGAAGAGCGCCCTCCAGTGGCGTGGAGGAATCTGTTTGCAGGAGGCCAGGGCCTGCACGGTGGAGTTGAGGACCTCAGGGGCCAGGAGGGACATCTGAGAGGGGGCCAGCTCACACAGCAGCGACCCCAGACTCAACACTTCCTCACTGGACAACTTTGACATGTTCCTCCCCTGTGGACACAGGGGTGCACCGGGCTCTGTCACTCATTGCAGTATGTGTGTCTGTGTGTGTGTGTGTGTTTGTGATTTACATTAAAGATTAGGGTTAGGGTTGGGGTTGAGGCTAGGGTTATGGTTGAACTAGGATGTGGACATGAAGCTAGGGTTAGGATTAGGGTTAGGATTAAACTGGGATGTGGACATGAAGCTAGGGTTAGGATTAGGGGATGTAGACATGAACCTAGGGTTAGGATTAGGATTGAACTGGGATGTGGACATGAAGCTACACATGTAGGATCTTAATTTGAGCCAGTCTGCTACAGTAGGAGAATAATCCTGCAGCAACAGGAAATGTGATTTATTAAATGGATTATAAATCAATGGAATTTTTAGTAGAAATTATCAATTTAGCATTCCTACGGTCTCAGCAACAATAGTGACCAAATGAAGATCCTACATCTGTAGGGTTATGGTTAGGGTTGTGTGTTTACCAGGCAGTTCAGGGCTCTGTTGGTCAGTGTGGGGCGAGAGCGAGAGGTGAGAGGCAAAGAACTCAGGTTGGCCTCTTTCATCTTCTTCATGAACACAGCACATACAGAGGCAGGTAGACTGGCTATCTTCTCAGCCCTGAGAGAGAGCGAGACGCGGAGCGAGGCGAGAGCGAGAGCGAGAGCGAGAGCGAGAGCGAAGCGAGAGAGTATGTTGTGTGTAAGTGTCCGTCGTTCCTGAAATATATAGGGATACACTTAAAAAACACATTTGCATAAAAACAATAGGTCAGTGTGGCCCCTGGACAGCTGGGGACGATTCAATTGAAACCCCCGAAACACAGCAAATCTGCCAGTGTGTGTGTGTAATCACGGCAGGTGAAGCAGCAGCAGGGTGGGGATCTCGTCCAGCTCTGTGTCTGTGATGTTGTTGAAGTAGCCTGCTCTCTTGTCTCCAAACCTGCAAACGACTCTGTGCAGTACAGACACAACCCTGACAACAAGGTGAGAGGGCGGGAGAATAAAAGTGTGTCTCAAAATCAATGTAAAAATAGCCCTCAAGCATGTAATAACCAGCCTGACATCTAGAGCTATATGAAACAAATTATATGTATTTCTGAGCATCTCGAAGACTGTATGCTATCTACTTAATGGCCTAGTTACTTTACGACAGAAATTAATTTAGGGAGGTTGGTCGGAGAGGATGAGTGGGTGGTAATCCGCGACCATCTAACAGATCCAAAAGGTAGCGGCTGTCGGGGCAATTGTAGCTTTTTATACAACGGGATGGGTCTAATCCTGAAATGCGCATTGGTTTTAAAATCGCATTCCAACCGGTGTCCTATTCCATAAATTACCACCGGCTAATCTATGAAGTTGAAATGCCTATTTACTCTGGCTTATTTCATCTCTCGACTGCGGCAATCCACTGTCTCATCAGCCAGCCAGGCAATTATAAACTTGATCTGCACTATAAAAAGCATCTAGATCATTATCTCACATTTTCTTTTAGACAGTGTTTAGTTTTCAAACGAGTGGAGTATTTGTATAAACCTTGTCGTCTGTCTCTCCCGAATTGCAGCAGTTGTTGTACAATATTTAGCAATAATTCCGATCTCCAGACTGTCCCATAGTAATGAAAGTGTTGGGACGAGACAGACAGGCAGGCAGCGTTTCTCAGCCAGTCGAAATCATGAATCAGCTGGCATATTTTCATGGATATATATAAAGAAATGTAAATTGAAAAAAGGTKAAACGAAATGAAGTGCAGCTAGTTTGCAGTCTTTCCAGCTTCAGTTTGAAGTGATTGTGTTAGCTGTGTTATTGGCTAGCTCCTCTAAGTCCTGACCAGTAAGCAAATTTTCTATGCCAGGCGAAGTCGCGCATCATTAGCTCATCATTGTTATGGATGTATCCAAATAAATGTCACAAATAAATGTCACTGGAAAATAGCTTGAACAAATGCAAATGAAGCTACTTTGCTATTATTCTGGCTGCAACCCTAGATTTGTGTCAGAACTATATATTGTTGAAGGATGAAATAGTATGAATAAATTAATCAAAATAACATTTTTAATGAAAATATGTCAATCATTATTTGAAAATGTTGGTAACCCGTTGTATAAAAGTGATAATGCCCTCGAAGCCGGTGTTTGGAGGATATATTAGCACAGTTTGCCGCCCGAGACAAACAACACCCGTGCCAACATATCCTCCAAACACTGTTTCATCAGGCATGATCACTTAATTAGCTAACCCTTCCCCCAACCTTTATTCTAAACTTGACCCAATTCAACTAACAGGTTATCAGGCTATGCAAATTATCCTAACCTTTATTGTTAGTTCACCTAACCACGAACGTAATTCTCCTTCGCTGTTACGACMCAACAAGCAACCTGGTCTCAAAGAAATACATATAAGTCCTCGAAGATGTATAATACATCATCCAATTCGTATGCTATTGTACGACCAGGTAAGATGTATGATACTATATGTCCTCTAATTCATATGATATTCTATGACCGCTACTCCATTCATAATGTAACCTGTCAGTTGTCACAGATTTACATAKAGAATAGTAGAAGTTGCAGTCATCACTTGTGTGTATGTGTGTGTGTGTACCTGTGTCTTAGAGAGCCAGCGTGGAGTCTCTGTCACAGCTTGGGCCATCTCCAGGACGCCACTTTCAGCCACCTTTTCAATCATRTCACAGGCCACGCCCTGCATCGCCGAGCCCAGCTTCCTGTCATCATCATCATTTACATTGTAGTCATTAGGCAGACGCTCTTATCCAGAGCGACTTACAGGAGCAACTACCTTGCTTATCATCATCATCCTCATCATTAGTACCATCAGAAACTGTGTGTGTGTGTTCTCACCGCATGTCTGGAAGTGTCATCTTCTTGCCGAGGATATTTCTGACCAGAAAGGCCGACTGCAAGACAGAGAACAGTGWGTAATGTCACACCAGTGGCCGTAGTCCCCAGAGTTGCGTTCAGAAGACACACACACACACACCTGTGCACGTGTCCACTGCTTGCCCTCCAATTGGTCGAGGGAGGTCAGGTTAGCCTTGTCCAGGGTAGTCAGGGATAGGCTGGACAGCAGAGAGGCAGGGACTTTCTGGATTAGCTCTGAGGCATTCACATCCCCAAGCAGCTACACACACACACACAAGCACGCAGACATACAGATTACTTTAGGATCAACCTGAACCATCTTTGCTGCATATCTAATTTTCTTCTATGACTTCTCCCTCTCTTCCGAGACCAGGCGACTCTGCGAGCGCCACTAGCCACCTTGCGCAACATACTCACGCGCGCGTACACCTCAACCATCCCAAATAGCGTAACTTACCCATCAGGCAACCGACATCCCCTAACTCCACCACTCCACTTCTGGCCCTCTACCCCTCCCTTCCGCTCTCACCCGCTCCCTTCCGCTCTCGACGCGACCGGCGCCTCTTTCTCCATTTGCACCGCTGCTCTTAATCCCCTCGCCACCCCCTTTGACCCCTGGTTTGCGGTGCAACACCCTCCCGTCCCTGTACCTTCTCGATCTCTGAGCAATGCTTTGTCTCAAATCCGATAGTACTGGTCATCTTACTCATCATGTCCAAAAGACCCTCAATACCCATGTAAGCCCCTGGGATTTGACCTTTTCCTGAGGACAGAGGAGGCCACGCCCGTTCACAGCTGACCCAAGAGACATTAACTCTTACCAGACACCTCCTGAGAGAGAGACTCCGAAGTGGTAGTTATGAAGACGGGCGAGAGAGATGGGGAGGGAAGGGGGGATTAGTATATAGGAAGGGCCTAGCTCCAGCGATTACAGGAAATTAGAGTTTCTCCTTTAGAGCTGACTCCTCTTACTTTGAACCAGTGTCCCGTGGGGCCTTGATATCCCTCTGCCGGCCCTTTCTATCCCAACCCTATGTACAGATAGGTTCACCTAAACATGGTGTCTCAGCAGATTGTTCCATGAAGCCCCGCTGTTTTAATAGTTACTGACTGAGACAATAGACATGATGATAAGGATTACCCTTACTCATGTCCTAATCTCTATCTCACTAGCCTTCTCTCCTGCATAGTTTATTGGCCAGTGTTTTTGGCCTGGGTCAGACCCCACTTCACCTCCTGACCCAGTGACATCAGGGTGTCCTTGAGGGCTCGGGCGAGAACTGGGAGAGATGGAAAGGGGAAAGCAGTGTAACACCGGGACCAGGCGCACCGCAGCAGCTCAGGACTGGTATCATCCATAGATGTGACATCACAGTGTTGACGAGCTTCTTCTTCAGCTGGAAGCCGGTTTCCCAGGCAGAGAGCGGGGCAGAGAGACGAGGGGAGATGTGGAAAGGAAGGGGAGTGGTTTAACAAATAAACATCCACATGACATAGGGTAATTCCCATAATTGTTCTCTAAAACCCGCTGTCCAACAACCATCTCCTACCTTTTTAGTTAGGATTCCCTGAGATTACTAATTACTATAAAATCTGCCTACTAATCAACTTTCGGATAAGAGGTCTCCCGATCCGTGACGTGAGTGCCACGCAGAGTAGATGACCGATGAGATGAGGAGAGAGATGAAGGTATTGGCCGAGAGAGAGGAGAGACGAGAGAGACCGAGACCCTGGAACGAGGCGATTACGCTCTGTCTGACTCCAGGAGATTTGCTCAACATTCTCATCGAAGGTTGCCCATTTGAGAGAGGAGGAGCCGGCTCATGGAGGAGTTTAGGGTTGGGGCGTCATCATAGAAACATGCCAGCGAGCCCAGTCTGGATAGGAAAGGGTCAGAGGTCATAGGTCAGAGTTAAGTAAAATACCCTACTGGCTATTCAGTACCGTGTTTGGTAAGTCATCCAACATCTGTTCTGAACTCTCCTCCCTTGTTTGTTTGTCACATTTCTGTGACTAAGCACTCGCTCATGCTCAAGGTAGATGTATGTAGATCTGGCTAATTCAGGAAAAATGCTAATCTAACCGTCAATACCTATTTTGTTTAGTAAAGTAATTATGTAACTACAGGGTGGTCTGAACAATTAGCAAAATGAATGGTAATTTGCATGTCCAGCACAGGAGGTTGGTGGCACCTTATTTGGGGAGGATGGGCTCATAGTAATGGCTGGAACGGAATGAATGGAATGGAATTGAACTCATCAAACACATGGTTTCTATGTGTTTGATACCATTCCATTCACTCTATTCTAGCTATTATTATCAGCCGTCCTCCCCTCAGCAGCCTCCTGTGATGTCCAGGTGATGCAGCTCCAGRCCTTCTCTCAGGCACGTACAGACCTGTCCAGGTTCTGGACCAAGTCATCTCTCTTCTGGGAGCACTCTCGGATCTTCTGGAGTATCTTTCTGCCCTGAAGAGGAGGGAGCCCCCCCACCCCTCTGAAGGAGGAAGGGAACTGGGGCGAATGGAAGAATTGACACAACTAGGGAAAGAGAGAGATAGTGGGGAAGACAGATAMATTAAAATAGCAGTTGTAAAATAGGGGACTGTGATCTGTTTGAGGGCCTCAGTGAGTTTTGATGCGATCCATTAAAAAGCAGAGTGGGGAGAACTACAACAAACAAAGACCTGGTCGTTGGGGATGGTTTGGATGTCGTCCATGGGCAGCCCGGAAAGGAAGGGCCCCATCATCTTCATCACATCCATCTTCAGCCACACCAGCCCCAGGGAGGAACAGGGAGCTGGGCATCACGGGAGAGAGAGAGGGTGGCAAACACACACACACAGGTTTGGCACACACACATACAGGCAGAGTAGTACTTTTGACACCCACACATGATGTCACAACATGTTGTAGTCACCAGGTTGTGTTCAGCGTAGACACACACACACACACACACACACACACACACACACACACACAGCACACACACCAACACACACACACAACACACAACACACACACACACACACAACCACACACACACACACACACACACACACACACACACACACACACCCACAGCACACACACACAACAGGCAGGTCCCAGTATTACTTGAACACACCACATGCGTACTTTGAACACACAACATCAGAGTAATTAAACACATAACACACTGCCAGAGTGAAGATCTGTGTGACACCACGCAAATCAGTGTTGTCTCAATATAAACACACACCTCTCCGCTTCTTGGACACAGAAACTCCTCTCTCCCTTTTCATAGCCGCGGGAAGTAGTTTGGGGTGGATTTTCAGGGGTGCTTTGCAACACCTCAGCATCCCCTACTTCCCGCCATCTATTCCCTTTTCATGCCTCTCCTCCGTTTCCTCCTCTTCTTCCTCCGTTCTTTTACTCTGCTTCGGTCTATCTTCCCTTTCCAGCTTGTATCCTTCTCTCCGTCCTCCCTGCTCTTCTCCTCTTCTTCCAAGCTTGTTTCGTATTTTCTCATTAAACTTTCTTCTCCATCTTGCGTTTGTCCAAATTAGGAGTTTCCCACCTCTCAAGTGCTGTTTCTTCTCGTTCTCATTCTCGACACACACATCATTTCCTTTCCTCTCTCCCCCTCTTTCTTTCTTCTCTCCCCTCTTAGCTTTCTTCTCTCCCCCTCTTCCTATTCCTCTCTCCCGCCTCTTACAAGTCACCTCTCAGATTCTTCACTCTTGCTCCGGTTGGACTTGAAGAATTGTCATTAGTATTGGAGCATAAGTATAAAACAAGACGTTTTAAGAGCTTGATAAATCAAAATTGATGTAAACATCTAAAATCTCAAATAAACATATTTGTATCAGTATTAGTTAATTATAATAATGAATAATTTGAACATATTCTGTCTCTGCAGAGGGTTT
>NC_036845.1:400883-412519 GCF_002910315.2 Salvelinus sp. IW2-2015
ATGTAATAAACACATAAACACACTGCAGAGTGAAGATCTGTGTGACACACACGCAAATCAGGTGTTGTGTCTCAAATAAACACACACCTCTCCGCTGTCCTTTGGACACAACTCCCTCTCTCCCTTTTCATAGCCGCGGGAAGTAGTTTTGGGGTGATTTTTGTCGTAACTGAATCAGAATTAGTTAGGTAACATAGATAAATAAGATGTTTTACTTATTTTCATAATATGCAGAATATCAGAAAGGGAGAAGTAAGGTTTGAACATTGTCTTCATATGTGAATGTATCTGTTAAACCATGTYAAGGGCTCCACTATTTCTGTACTCCAGTCACTCCCTCCTTTTCCCATTGGGGGGAGGAGTATGGCAGTGTCTGGAACCATTGTATTACCCCTCTGATGTTGCACTTATCTTTCATAGTATATGACCTAGAGGCTCACTCCCCTCAGGGAGCTTGTCCAGGGGTGGGTTGTATTTGAGATGGGAGGATCTAGAATTGACAATTGATATATGCCATTGGATGAGGTAATGTTTTGGTACTATGAAGTACCAAGAACGAGATTAGAACCTCGTCTTAGAGAGCAAACTTCTCTCTGCTCCTCTCCTCTCCTTTCCAGCTTGTATCCTTCTCTCCTTCCTCCCTGCTCTTCTCCTCTCCTTTCCAGCTTGTATCCTTCTCTCCTTCCTACCTGCTCTTCTCCTCTCCTTTCCAGCTTGTATCCTTCTCTCCTTCCTCCCTGCTCTTCTCCTCTTCCAAGCTTGTTTCCTGTATTTTCTCATAATTTCTTTCCATTTGGTTTTCCTTTAGGAGGTTTCCCACCTTTCAAGGGGTTTCTTTTCATTCTCATTCTCCTCCTCTTTCCTTTCCTCTCTCCCCCTCTTGATTTGGGTCCCTCTCATCCTCTCTATCTTTCTCTTTCTCCGGTTTGACTTGAAGAGATTGATCATTAGTATTTGGGTCATAAGGTATAAAACAAGACTGTTTCTAAGAGCTTGATAAATCAAAGGTTGTTGTAACATCTAAAATCTCAAATAAACATATTTGTATCAGTATTTAGTTTAATTATAATAATGAATAATGTAACATATTCTGTCTCTGCAGAGGTGGTTCTCACCTGTCATATCAGGCTGTGGTGGTCTASCAGGCCAGTTCTGTCCTACTTCTGGTCTGAGTGTCTGTCCTGGCTCCTGTTCTGGTTTAGGTGTCTGTCCTGGTTCCTGTGCTGGTCTGTGTGTCTGTCCTGGTTTCTGTTCTGGTCTGTGTGTCTGTCCTGGTTCCTGTTCTGGTCTGTGTGTCTGTCCTGGTTCCTGTTCTGGTCTGTGTGTCTGTCCTGGTTTCTGTTCTTGTATAGGTCTGGGGCGCCAGGCTGCAGCAGTGTGGCTGCAGTTGTAGTTGTTCTGGGCCACCCGCTCCTTGGCCCACTCTCTGATCTGAACACGCTGCTCCTCAGAGAGAGACCCAAACACCTCTCCCAACATCTTCATCCTGGAACCAGACCATACTGTTACCACACACACACACACACACACACACACACACACACACACACACACACACACACACACACACACACTCACTCACATCTTTTCCAGGTGGGGGTTCTGTATCCAGGGAGGCAGGGTCATCTGTGGTGGGGGCATGTTCTGTAGGAGGGGTTTAGCGGCCCACACCAGCCTCCCATAATCCTCTGGTTCCATGTCGTCCCCACCCTTCATCATCAGGGCAACCCAAGAGAGGGGGGCAATGAACGCTCTCAGGAAACACTGGGGACCAGCCTGAGAGAGAGAAAGAAAGATGTTGCATTTGGGAAGTAAACAGGAGCATTGTTGAAGCCAGGTTATAATCTCATGCTAGGGCTTGACCTGTCACGCCCAACGCAGGAGATGAGAAGCAGGTACAGGAAGTGAATCATTTAATATAGACGGACACACAGCGGAACAAGAACAGCGTCTGGACATAGATATGACACGACAAACAGTGCTACTACAGGGAACAACACAGAGGAGCAGACATATATGCAGGGGTAATCAACAAAGTGAGGGAGTCCAGGTGAGTCCAATGAGCGCAGCTGCGTGTAATGATGGCAACAGTTGCGTAAAATGACGGGTAGCCTGGCGCCCTCGAGAGCCAGGAAGGGGGAGCGGGAGCAGGCGTGACAAAACCACGAGTAGTGGGAGGGCTGAAGATGCAGTATTGTTGAAAAACAGCTGGTAATTGGCTGAGAGGGCTTGAGTGACACTGACCGAAGAGTTCCTCATGTGCTCAATGAAGCTTGGTAGACTGGAACAGTTCCACATCCTCTCTGTCACGTTCTAGAAAGAGAGCGAGAGTGAGAGAAAGGGAGAGATAGAGGAACATTTATTAAAAATGTCATTATCTTATACCTCATAGTTTAATAAACAGGTTATAAACACCACTATAAAACTGTATATAAAACAAGACCAAATATGGCCTTTGTGTCTAAAATGYATACAATCCCCATTATGTAAATAGTTGTTTACAACACTCCTGGTGTATGACTAGAGTACTGTCAGTGTATTTGCATATTTTGAATATATCTYGCTATGTAAATGAAGATGAATGTTGAGGTACCCATTCACGGTCAGAGTCAGGGTATTTCATGGTGCTATTGGGCTGGAAATAGAAGTGGGAAGCAGAGTCCATGTCTGTGTCTGAGTAGGTATCTGTTTCCTCAGCAGGGAGGGAGGTGAGGAGTGAGTGGAAGTGGGAGAGAGGGTTGGGACTAGACATGCTGTCTTCCATTTGCACCCCACTGATGGAGAGAGAAAGAGAGAGAGCGTGAGGGGGGGCTAACTTGTAGATCCATTACTTTGCACACACACACACACACGGGTCACCTTACCTGTTGTTAAAGGGGTTGTCCATCGTCATGGGTACCAGGTGTCCTGTAACATAGCAACCACGCATTAAGAAAAACACAGGAAAAACTAAGATGATGTAATAAGCATCAAACTGTTTTAATGTGGTGCTGTTTCCAGCATGTTGTTCATAAGCAATATTATTACAATGATACATTAGTGATACTCTCTGTGTTTACTAGGATAGAGGATGTATGTGCTGTGTCCTCACCCATTTGCAGGCATCTCATCATCTGTGGGGACAGAGGGACACCAGAATGAACTACYMGACTGTTACTTTTACTGATGGCTTTCTACCTGTTGTCTCTTCATTGACTATCTACAAGTAACCTACAGTACAAACTGAGGTATAATGTCATACCACTTTACAGTGAGGTGTGAGACAGCCGCGCCAGTCAGCCATCTAGGGTGTCACAATACACATAGCAGGTGAAGGAGTCTGTGTGGGGCTTAAACTACAGCTGGGGATGGTGTAACTGTAACATCAACATAGGCCAACTGTGTGTGTACTGATCAGTACTGTAGTAACATCACCCAGAGGTGTGTGTACTGATCAGTACTGTAGTAACATCACCCAGAGGTGTGTGGTGATCTGACAGGTACTGAGTACATCACCCAGAGGTGTGTGTACTGATCAGTATGTAGCGTAAGCATCACCAGATGGTTGTGTACGATAGTACTGTATAACATCACCCAGACGGTGTGTGTAACTGATCAGTACTGTAGTAACATCACCCAGAGGTGTGTGACTATGATCAGTACTGAGTAACATCACCCAGAGGTGTGTGGTACTGATCAGTACTGTAGTAACATCACCCAGAGGTGTGTGTACTGATCAGTACTGTAGTAACATCACCAGAGGTTGTTGTGATCAGTACTGTAGTAACATCACCCAGAGGTGTGTGTATAATCAGTACTGTAGTAACATACCCAGAGGTGTGTGTACTGATCAGTACTGGTAGTAACATCACCCAGAGTGTGTGTTACTGATCAGTACTGTATAACATCACCAGAGGGTGTGTACTGATCATACTGGTAGTAACATCACCCAGAGTGTCAGGTAAGGCAGGCCATAGACTATTGATTGATTGGTTGATTGATTGACTGGTTGTTTTGATTGATTACCAGTTTCTGGCCATGTCTGGAAGTGAGCGGGCGGAGATGGTAAGCTGGGGTCGCGGGGTCAGGGTCAAGCATCTGGGAGCATCGGTGACATTGTATCTGGGTAGAGGCTGAGAGGGCATATTGCTATTCACACAGACACACCACAGATGACACGGAACACGCACAGCGTCACCAAACTGTCACATGTTATGTGTTGTAGTGCTGACCACTCTTGTTTCCTGTTTGGATCTAACTGTAATTTAGGAATGATCCACTGTTGCAAAATGGAAGAAGGATAGGCCTGCTGTGTTTGCAGCTTACCTGAGACTGCATGGACTAGGAAGAGGAGGAGGAGAGCCTTCTCCCCTGGTGAAGCCATGGTGGAACTGTCCACCTCTGCTTTAAAGAGGAGGAGGAGAGAGGTGATGTCAGCCATTGTAAACATCAATTCTAAACGTGGAATCATTCTAATTTCCCACCTTTCACTAAACGTAACTCAAATATTGTTTCTATCTATCGTGCATCCCTTCGTTCTCAGTAAAAGACTACTTTTATTGTCGGAAAAATGTCAMTTGTACAACGTGTCTCCATGTGAGCCAYGTCTCAGGGATACTAGGGTATATTCTTTAATGCTTCCTCCTCTGAGGCTGTGAGCTCACAGCTGCCTAGCTACCGCCCTAGTTACCCACCTAGTTACCTGCCCCATGGAGTAAGCCCACTGGGGGTAAAGGAGAACATGCTGAGAAAAACATGCACTTTAATTGATATGTTATGTCACGCTCTTTCTCCATCTCTCTATCTTTCTCTCGGTTATATTTGCCTTTCTACCGTACTCTTTTCCTCCTCTCTCTCCCTCCTCCCTCCACTCTCTCTCTCTCTCTCGCTCTCCTCCTCTCTTTCCATGTCGCTGTTTCAAAACCACTGCTTCCTATAATCGCTTCTGTAAAATACTTTGGGTTTGGCCTTGAGGTGTGTCATGCAATCTGCCTGTCTGAGCGTGGTGATTCTGGGGTTTATGGTCATAATCACCAATRACAGAATTATTTGACTATATGAATATACATTGGTTACAAATTCCTGGGACTGTCTCCTCTAAATACACTCCTGTCTATTCTGAATATCTTATTAATTTGAATTAGTTCATTAGTCCATTTTTAATACTCTGTCCTTGCACATTAGTGATGCATTTTTCATAGATTAACTATTCATAGATTGAAAATGGTGGCTTTTTTAAAGTATTATAAATATACTTCTTCTGTGAGACAGATCATTGTTTACTTCAAAATGTAAAAAGCAACACACTGTCAATCCTTATTAGATAATGATGCAATTGACAGAGCAACAACACACAACCAACACAGTTCTAACCATTATTGAGGGCACAACTAACACAGTTCTAACCATTATGGAGGCCACAAACAAACCGAAGATAAATGTACTTACTGAATGGTGTTTTCTTTTTGGATGTGGAGTAGAGTATGTAACAGCAGTATGTTCAGCAGGAGAAGAGTGTATGTGTCCTCTCTCCCTCCCTCCCTCCCTCTCTCCCTCCCTCCCTCCTGGGAGGTTACCTGTACAGGTGTCAGACCAGGTGCATACGCTCTGCGTGTGTGTGTCTCATACAAGCCCAGAGTATTGTGTGTGGGAATGCTATGTTGGCCATGTTACAGTAATCAGGCCTTAGTTCACAGTCATTTTATGTCAAAGATAATCATTATCATACTATATCAGAGAAGAAATACATTCTCAGAGAAGAAATGTTTTGTGTCTTGGAGAAAGGCTTAAAATCTCTTTTACGTAATCTTTTCAAATGACTCAAACACAGGTAAATTTTCAAATACACGTTAACATGAAAACATCAAACCCTGAACCAGTGATTAGTTGCAACTTGTACCTACTCAAACATGAGAGACATGATATTTGTTTTAAATGTAACCTTTATTTAACTAGGCATGTCAGTTAAGAACAAATTWTTATTTACAATGACAGCATACCCTGGCCAAACCTGGACYATGCTGGGCCAATTGTGCACCGCCCTATGGGACTCCCAATAACAGCCAGGTGTGATGCAGCCTGGATTCAAACCAGGGACTACAGTGACGCCTCTTGCACTGCGATGCAGTCCCTTAGACCACTGCGCCACTCAGGATCCCATAAATATAATAATGACTGGACATTAGGTGTACCAACAACATTGACACAACAATAGTACTTTCCCTGCTTCACAGTTACATATGGCTACACAGAGGCCAGTTGTAAGGTTCTGTTCCTAAACCTAGCAGCAGATACAGTGGCCTCCCCTCTGGCTTACCCTCCCCATGGAGCAGGCTGCCTGTTAAACAACAAGCCAGCTCACTGCAATCCCCCAGGACTCATCTCTAATTAGCAGTAATAATGATGCTCATTAGGTAAAGGAACACTACATGTAGCAGTACAGTTACCTGCTTGTTCCTGCTTTAAAGACGTATTTGGCATTGTCATGCATGAGGAGTTGCTGGCTAAAGCAGAAACAGAAAGGCTACCAAGCTACGTGCACGGTGCAGTGGCCTGCTTCTGAACATGAACAACAATAGTTGAGTATCCATCCAATGTAGCTAAATAAGGGGTGCATTCTACAGAGAAATGGCGTTACGGGCCAAGCCACCACCTGCACGCAGAGCCAAGACATCTCTGTTTATTTTTCAAATGACCAGAAGGTGGCAGCAGAATCAAGAAAGCTAAAACCACCTATGCAGCTACCGCGCTTTCGCATGTCCGGTTATGATCCAGATCGTGGAAAGGTAGATACCGTGATCGGCGCTATAAAGCACATGTGATACGCTAACGAACCCTGGCTGAAACGAATCCTGGACCAGCGTGAGTAGTAGTAGGCTATATATAATATATATGTCCACATGTTTGGGGTTAGAGGTTATTTATAGATAAGGTAAGCCTACAGACTGACCCTAGTGATATGCAAGCCTGCTATGTGGCTGAGCCCATATGTTCTACAGTGAGCCGTAGAATTCCGCTTTCATTGCGTTTCTAGTGGTTGGTATGGAATTGCATCACAAGGTCGGATACGGTTGTAGGCTACAGCATCTTTTTTTGTATGGAATATAACRGGAAATATCAGAGCCATATTTAGCCTGTATAYCCTATTTATTTAGATATATCCTACTGTTCTGATAGCCCCTAGATTGTTTTTGGCCAGACGATTTTCTAACCCATCTCTATAACCCTGTCGGCGTTTCAGAAGCTACGCGCCCAGATAGGGACCAGGTTGACGTTTGTCATGAATCTTGTCCTGGAGGCAGAACTGACACATGTCCTCTAGCTGTGTCAGCTGCAATGTCAACATTTTCCCCCTTGCTTTTTAGTCTTCATTTAACGTTACATTAGGGTTAGCAGTGTGGTTAAGGTTAAGGTTAGGTTTTCAAAAAAAACAGGAAGGACAAGCTTTATTCCTTCTTTCCTGTTAGGAATTTCTTAAAGTTAATAATGTCCTAAAACTCACACTTGAAGAGATGGGATGATAAATGATTGCAGGAATTTGTAGTGTTTGAGTTAGAATAATATTCCTGGTCCATTATTTCACAGGTTGGATTTGAAAAGGGTAGATATGTCAACACACTCTATCATTCATCAGTATTAATGCCTCACATGAGAAACATGTCACCCCCAGCTATAGAATGATCTTTACATTGAATGATCTATACATATATTAACACTATAAACTATTTCAACCCAAGATTAAAACCAAAGTTAACATGATACTGGTAATACTTTGTCTCTATTCCACTGGATGGCCGATGAGTTGTCTGTTCTGGCCAACAGTGTAATCCTCCTCTGCCTGTTTGTGTGAATACATCTCTCTGTTTCTCACAGTTGCAATGAAGGACATGTGTTTCCGGTGTAACGACACAAAGTGCCCAGAGGTGACGAAATGTTTTGATCTGAATGGTGACCTGAACCAGAATCTGCTGATGGTGCCAGGCCCTTTCCAGAAATGCACATCCACCCCCTATCCTCCTTCTGGGAGGTGCACCATGTGTAGTCTGGATTATTATTACACTGTGTGCAGAAATGTCTCAGAGAGCATCCAGCCTGCCCTGGAGGCCAACAGCACAGCCATTACCAACTATGAACAAGCCAGTGAGTGTCTCTGTGAAGGCCCAAGATAGTACAACGTGAATGAAATGCTAGTGGTTAGAGTGAACAAATCGATGGTCCTGGGTGTCTATAATCCCAGGGGGCTATAGGAAGTAGGCTTTATTATAGAGCATGAGAACTCTGTTAACCAAACCAAAAAGTCATTTCTATAATGTATGTGATCTGTCTGTCAGTTGTTGCATGTAGGCTAATCAACCCTGTTCTGCTATTTCAGATTGCCCTGTCATCGGCATCGCGCCAACTAATGTGACAGGTGAGTGTCATTGATTTAAACATTCTGTATTATTTTCACAAACTGGCTGTAGAGAATCTTATGGTCATTTTACACAGCACTTTTTATGCAGTGTCCCTTGCTGAGTTGAACACTAAGGTCAGGAGTCAGTCTGATTGAGTGTTTGCCCACAATGCATCTTTTAAATGCAATGTTCCTGTGTTCGCGGAGACCACAATCACAGGGGCTCAATTGAAAATTACCTTAAAATGGCGCATTGTCCAAATTCGCAATCGGATTGAAACCCGTCCTAACTTTGACAGCGAGACTTAATTGTTCTGTAAATAGTTCAGTGYAAAAAAAGTCTGGCTGTTATGAGTTGTTTGTCTTGGTGGCAGGTTCAGACTTCACTGGAGCTGGTGGTCAAAACGGACATCCTGGTGAGTGCAGAAATACACAGAGCAGCAATGCTCAACACTGACAATTTCACTCTGACAGACTAATATACTCCTCAGTGGCTTTGCACATTTTACATTTACATTTAAGTCATTTAGCAGACGCTCTTATCCAGAGCGACTTACAAATTGGAAAGTTCATACATATTCATCCTGGTCCCCCCGTGGGGAATGAACCCACAACCCTGGCGTTGCAAGCGCCATGCTCTACCAACTGAGCCACACGGGACCATTTTACTGTGTCTTTTGTAATTTTATTAATCCGTTGATTGATAAATCCTTTATGATTCCTCCTCATTGTAAATAATTAGTCCTCCAATTGTAATATGATACATACTTATTCAATAATGTAGTGTTTTTATCTGTTGTTCTTAAGGTGGTGAACTGTGGTGGTGTTTACTGATCTCTGTCCTGGTCGTTGTTTGCATTGGCATCATTGCTTACAGGTGTATCAAGACGCGCAAAATAAATAGAAACCACGTCGTATAAGGGTGAGTGTGTTTCTGGCTGTAACAATATAGCTTATGATTATAATGTCACTGAGGACCTGACCACCAGACACTTCATAGATACTGTGATCATGTCACTGAGGACCTGACCACCAGACATTCATAGATACTGTGATCATGTCACTGGGACCGCTGACCGACCGAGACATTCTAGATATGTGATGGAATGTCAACTGGGAGGACTGACCACCAGACATTCATAGATACTGTGATATGTCACTGAGGACCTGACACCAGACATTCATAGATACTGTGATCTGTCACTGAGGACCTGACCACCAGACATTCATAGATACTGTGATCATGTACTGAGGACCTGACCACCAGACATTCATAGATACTGTGATTATGTCACTGAGGACCTGACCACCAGACATTCATAGATACTGTGATTATTAATGTCACTGAGGACCTGACCACCAGACATTCATAGATACTGTGATTATAATGTCATGAAGGCTGACCACCAGACATTCATAGATACTGTGATTATGTCACTGAGGACTGACCACAGACATTCATAGATACTGTGATCATGTCACTGAGGACCTGACCACCAGACATTCATAGATACTGTGATCATGTCACTGAGGACCTGACACCAGACATTCATAGATACTGTGATATGTCACTGAGGACTGACCACCAGACATTCATAGATACTGTGATTATGATGTCACTAAGGACCTGCCACCAGACATTCATAGATACTGTGATTATGATGTCACTAAGGACCTGACCACCAGACATTCATAGATACTGTGATCGATGTCCTAAGGACCTGACCACCAGACATTCATAGATACTGTGATCATGTCACTGAGGACCTGACACCAGACATTCATAGATACTGTGATTATGTACTGAGGACCTGACTACCAGACATTCATAGATACTGTGATCATGTCACTGAGGACCTGACCACCAGACATTCATGATGATACTGTGATTATGTCACTGAGGACCTGACACCAGACATTCATAGATACTGTGATCATGTCACTGAGGACCTGACCACAGACATTCATAGATACTGTGATTATGTCACTGAGGACCTGACTACCAGACATCATAGATACTGTGATCATGTCACTGAGGACCTGACCACCAGACATTCATAGATACTGTGATTATGTCACTGAGGACCTGACCACCAGACATTCATAGATACTGTGATTTAAATGTCACTGAGGACTGACACCAGACACTTCATAGATACTGTGATTATGATGTCACTAAGGACCTGACACCAGACATTCATAGATACTGTGATTATGATGTCACTAAGGACCTGACCACCAGACATTCATAGATACTGTGATTTGATGTCACTAAGGACCTGACCACCAGACATTCATAGATACTGTGATCATGTCACGGAGGACCTGACCACCAGACATTCATAGATACTGTGATTAATGTCACTAAGGACCTGACCCACAGACATTCATAGATACTGTGATATGTCGCACTAAGGACCTGACCACCAGAGACATTCATAGATACTGTGATCATGTCACTGAAGGACCTGACCACCAGACATTCATAGATACTGTGATTATTGTCACTAAGGACCTGACCACCAGACATTCATAGATACTGTGATCATGTCACTGAGGACCTGACCACAACATTCATAGATACTGTGATCTATGTCACTGAGGACCTGACCACCAGACATTCATAGATACTGTGATTAATGTCACTGAGGACCTGACCACCAGACATTCATAGATACTGTGATTTATAGTCACTGAGGACCTGACCACCAGACATTCATAGATACTGTGATTATGACATGTCCATAAGGACCTGACCACCAGACATTCATAGATACTGTGATTATGATGTCACTTGAGGACCTGACCACCAGACATTCATAGATACTGTGATATGATGTCACTAAGGACCTGACCACAGACATTCTAGATACTGTGATTATGCAAACTGATGACCTGACCACCAGACATTCATAGATACTGTGATCATGTCACTGGACCTGACCACCAGACATTCATAGATACTGTGATCATGTCACTAAGGACCTGACCACCAGACATTCATAGATACTGTGATATGTCACTGAGGACCTGACCACCAGACATTCATAGATACTGTGATCATGTCACTAAGGACACCTGACCACCAGACATTCATAGATACTGTGATCATGTCACTGAGGACCTGACCACAGACATTCATAAGTACTGTGTTCCATGTCACTGAGGACCTGACCACCAGACATTCATAGATACTGTGATTATGTCACTGAGCGGACCTGACCCACCAGAACATTATAGATAACTGTGATTATAATGTCACTAC